>NC_142502.1:72436923-72743076 GCF_057876585.1 Rhinolophus sinicus | reverse complement strand
TCAATACCCACCTGGGTCCCATTTGATTTAAGCAGAAGAGAGTCCATTTCCAGGGGAGCATGTCAGCAGAATGATGCTGAGAGTCGCTGGCCCCACATACTATCCATAAGATATTTTAGATGTCCTAGGTAGAATTTCCCACATGGCAGGTGAGAATTCAGCCCTGTGACTCCAGTCATAGCAAATTCTATGGAGGGACACAGTATAACTCTGTTCTCCATACCACCCACTGAGGTTAGATGGGAAATATCGTTTACTCTCATAGTAGAAATCCACTTTAATTAATAGTCCACTTTCTTCAAACACTCTTCCTTTGGTTTCCATAACACCTCATTCTCTTCACTTTTTCTTTTACTATTCTTTATGTTTTCTAAATAAGTTCATTATTTAGCTTATATTAATTTTTATTTCATATGGATCAGTGATCCTTCATTAAGACAACTTTTCCCTCTGTGATATTTGATGAACTTTGTATATCTCAAGTTAATTCTAGGATACAGAGGACAAAGTAAATGAAACTAGTGATAGGTTGGGATGGTACAGAACTGGTTCAAGTTGATGCTATATTGGGTCAGGGCTGACAAAAACTTAACTGTTTAAATATTGTATTGCAATAAAATAAAAATCGAAGTTTTATTTGAAATCTGTGAAATGTTGACTGAAATACTGCTTACTTCTTTTGGAAGAGGGAAATAGTTTAAATGGAAAACATTTAGGCAGAAAACATTGTATTTTTGTTTCTGACACAATCCTAAAAAAGTGAAATGCAAATGACCACAGAGGATTATAATCTGAATACCAGGTATAGCATTTATTTGTTTGGACTAGATAAACCTGAGCCAAAGAGCAATATTTCTACATGTTTTTTTTTTTTTTGCCTGCGAGTGATTAAATTGGAGTACTCTGTGATTTCTGAAATATGATTATTTTCTAGGTCTTTATGCCGACAGAGGGCCAGGCTCCTGTTGCCTTTCTTGGAGATTTACTCAAATTCTTGAAAATCTTTCCAGACTTCTTTCTTGTGCCATAACAAAAATTGTTGCTCTTACACAGAATAACAGCTTTAAAGGATAGATATCATGTGAAAAAGGAAATGGAAATATACAGAAGAGACATATTAGATAGAGTAACCCTCAAATATTTGAATGGTTGTAATTTGGAAGAGATATTTATAATCCAACTAGCATTTATTTTTGGTTATTATGTGGCAGGCATTGTGCTCATGCCTCCACACAAATTGCGCCATTTAGGTTCAACTCAACATTATTGTGCAAGCACTACTTATTATATTATTACATTATCCCTGTTTTTTCAGATAGAGAAATCCTGGCACAAAGCAATTCAGTAGTTTTCCTGAGGACACGCAGATACTACTGGCAAGTGGGGCTAGGATTTGACCTGGGTATTCTAACCATAGGGCACTATGGCCACACAGCAGCCTACCCATCTGTCTCCTTGTACCTGTCCCTAAAGAAGAGTCTGTGAGATGGATCCTTTCATCGACTTTGCTACATCTTTGTGTTTGTACCTTATGTCTCCCTGTTTGGCCCCAAAAAGATGGCCGGTCAGTCAATGATGAGTAAGATTCCCCACCGGAGGGCAACTCAAGCCAGGCACAGTTGAGTGGGGACCAACAGGAAAACCCATGGGGTTCATAGAGGTGGGCACAGCCCCCCACCTGCCCCAGGCTAAGGAAAGCCTCTGCCTCTGTGGCTGCATTCCTTCCCAAAACCTGCAAGGGAAGAGATTCAATGATATGCTCTTCATCTATTCATATGCATATAGGTTGTGTCCCTTGGGGAAGTACATACATCCTGAGACTTACAGTTCTGCTGCCTGCAGGCAAGGGTGATTGGCTTGAATCAGTTTCCTATTATGATGGGTGGGATTCACAGATCTTGAGATTGAGAAGCTTTATCTCCTTTACTTCCCAACCTAACTAATAAAAGCTAATGCACAGGCCCGATTTGGGAAGTCCAGTCCTTGAGGCTGCAGGACCCTTGGCCCCCCTTCACTCTATTCATGGCTACTGTCTTTTCTTAACCCTGCACCACCCTTCTCGCTCCCCACAACCCTCATCTCGTGGGATGCGACAGGGCACTGACTTAAACATTCCAGCTCACTACTTCCTTTGCTTTGTATGCCTATGGCTAAGACAAAAAACACTGAGCAGTGGAAATCACAGCAAGTCTGAATATAAAGAACTTAGTAATGATGAGACCTGTAACAAGTAGAATGGAGTGCTTTAGAAATGATTGACATCCCCTTGGTTGATGTTTAATTAGAGATGGAATGAGGACTCATTCGAATTGTTGCAGTGGATATTTTTACTTCAGGGCAAAGTTAAATTATTTGTAAAGCTCTTTTTCTTCCTGGTCTGGAGTCTGTGATACTATGAAAAAAAATTATGGGATAAGTCTGTTTGTAACCTTGCCATCAAGAGATGCTGTCTTGTTAGCGTCCTGCACAAATAGCCCCCTTTGCTAACCTTGGATCGAGCTCTCACCTTCTACAGAGATCTACATTAGGTTAGCCAGTGGAGTCTGCGCATGGAGGAGGAAAGTAATCAACTTCAAAGCGTGAAAAGAAGATGGAGAAAGAGAAGACCAAATGTAGAAAAATAAATAAAAGAGAATGGATAAGCCTCTCTTCTTTTAAAATTAATAATTTACAATTTCTCCTAAATTTCTTAATTAAAATGGGTATCTATGTACAGATGCTTCTCGGTAGATAAATATTAGCTTTCAAAAAGTTTTTTGTTCCATGTTTTATTAATTTTTTAATTTTTCAATTATGGTGGGCATACAATATTATATTAATTTTAGGTGTACAACAGTGATTAGACATTTATGTAACTTATGAAGTGATCACCCTGATAACTCTAGTACCCATCTGGTACAATACATAGTTACTACAATATTATTGACTATATTCCTTATGCTGTACTATATATCCCCATGACTGTTTGGTATCTACCAATTTGTACTTCTTAATCCCTTCCCCCTTTTCACCCACCTCACCAACACCACTCCCATCTGGCACACATCAAAATGTTCTCTGTGTCTATGAGTTTCTTTCTTTTTTGTTTGCTTGTTTATTTTGTTCTTTAGACTCCGCATATAAGTGAAATCATACAGCATCTGTCTGATTTGCTATACTCTATAATACTCTATGGTCCATCCATGTTCTTGTAGATGGCAAGATTTCATTCTTTTTTATGGCTGAGTAATATTCCATTGTGTATATGTACCACATCCCTCTTTATCCATTCATCTATTGAGGGACACCCACATTGCCTCCATATCTTGGTTATTGTAAATAATGCTAAAATGAACATATGGATGCACATGTCCCTTCTAAGTAGTGTTTTGGGTTGCTGCAGATACATATTCAGAAGTGGGATTCCTGGATCTTTCTTTGTCTCTTGTTATAGACTGTTTTAAAGTCTCTTTTCTCTGGTATAAAAATTGCTACCACACCCTTTTTTGTCTGTTTTTTTCATTTCCATGTTCATGAAATGTTTTTTTTTCCATCCCTTTACTTTCAGTCTGTGTGTGTCTTTTGATCTGAAATGAGTATCTTCTTGGCAGCATATGTAAGGGTTTTGTTTTCTTATCCATTCAGCCACCCTATGTCTTTTGATTGGAGCATTTAATCCATTTACATTGAAAGTAATTGTTGATATATATGTAGTTATTGCCATTTTATTATTCATGTTTTTGATCTTTTCTCCTCCTCCTCCTTCTTACAGAAGTCCCTTTAACATTTCTTGTAATACAGGTTTGGTGCTGATGAACTCCTTTAGCCTTTCCTTGTCTGAGAAGCTCTTTATCTGTCCTTCAATTCTAAATGATAACCTTGTGGGGTAGAGTCACCATGATTGCAGGTCCTTGGTTTTCATTACCTTGAATATTTTGTGCCAATCCCTTCTGGCCTTCAAAGTTTCTGTTGCGAAATTAGTGACTGTATATCAGAGCTCCCTGGTAAATAACTAACTGCTTTTCTCTTGTTGCTTTCAAGAATCTCTCTTTGTCTTTAACCTTTGCAATTTTAATTATGATGTGTCTTGGTGTGGGCCTGTTTGGGTTAATCTTGCTTGGGTTAATCTTGTTTGGGTTAAGCTTGTTTGGGACTCTGTGCTTTCTGGGCTTGTATGTCTATTTCCTTCACCAGGTTAGGAAAGTTTTCAGTCATTGTTTCTTCAAATAGGTTCTCAGTCCCTTGCTTTCTGTTTACTTCTTCTAGTAACCCTATGATGTAAATGTTGTTATGTTTGGTGTTGTTCCAGAGGTCTCTTAAACTATCCTCATTTTTTTTTTGGATTCTTTTTTCTTTCAGTTGTTACAATTGAGTGTTTTCTGCTACCTTCTCCTCCAAATCGCTGATTCGATCCTGTGCTTCTAGTCTGCTGGTGATGCCTTCTAGTGCATTCTTCATTCCAGTTATTGTATTCTCCACTTCTGACTGGTTCTTTTTTATGGTTTATATTTCCTTTCTTTTTTTGCTTGATATCTCTTTGTTGAAGTTCTTACTAAGTTCCTTGAGAATCCTTATAACCATTGTTTTGAACTCTGTATCTGGTAGATTGCTTACCTCCATTTTGTTTAGTTCTTTTTCTAGAGTTTTCTCCTGTTCTTTCATTTAGGACGTATTTCTTTGTTTTCTCATTTTGGCTGCTTCTCTGTGTTTGTTTCCACGTATTAGGTAGGGCTGCTATGTCTCCCAGTCTTGCCAGGTAGCCTTAAGTAGTAGGTACCCTGTGGGGCCTTGGCACAATCTCCCTGGTCACCTGCTTTGGTTGCTTTTGGTGTCCCTTGCATGGGTTGTGTGTGCCTTCCTGTTATAGTTGAGAGTTGATTGCTGTTGGCATGTCAGTGGTGATACTGAGCCTGAGGCTGATTGGTTTTGGGCTTTGGCTAGATCCACAGCTTACAGGGTGCTGTTCAAGGGTCCTATCCCACAGGTTGGGATTGACCCCAGTTGCCTCTGGTGCCTGTTGAGACCGCCTTTGTGTGTGCTGTTTGTGGGGCTAATTGGGTGGTGCTCTGCTGTGGTCTAATGCCAATCTCCAGGTGTTTTGGTTCCGGGGCTTCTTGAGTGGGGCTGTAGTGCAGGCCCAGGTCAGCTACTGCTTATGACTGGCCGGGACTACCTAGTAGGAGCTATAAAGCAACCCATGGTTGGTCGCAGCCTGTGCTGTACCTGGAGACACATGGGACGCTGTGAGCCAAGGACTCCTGCCACCAGTATCAGGTCTGGGGCTGCTCTGCAAAATGTCAAGGCACTCTGAGGCCTTCTGCCACCTGCTGGCTACTATAAGTTTCAGCTGATAATAAAGCCTTATTTGGTAAGCAAGTTGGGTGAGGCAGGGGCTCAGTGAGTCAGCAGATGTAGCAGTGGACCTCACCAGGCCAATCGGATTCAGATTTAGCCTGTGGGGGCGGGTTCAACACAGGAAAGATGGCGCCTGTCTGCCTGCTGCGTGAGAAGAGGGTCCCATATGGGGAAAATGGGGCCTGACCCTCCAGTCCTTGCCCTGAACTTACTCAACTCAGTCTCTCTCCATATATCTCCAATGCCCTCAGAGTCACTGTCTCTCCACCGGAGCCCAGGGTGAGTTTTTGTGAGGGCCCTTTAAGGGGATGTCTGGGTTTTCCACACCTTTTCGTCCTACCCAGATGGTCAGGATTCCCACTGTTTTTCACAGCCAGAAATTATGGGGGCTCCTCTTCTTGGAACCAGTACTCTGGGCTGGGGAGCCTGGTGTGGGGGTCTGCAGTCCCTCACTCCTTCATGGAGAACCTTTGTGGCCAAGATACCTCTCTTGATTTTCAACCACCACACATGAGTATGGGAACAATCCGTTTCACATCTCTGCCCCTCCCAGTGTCAACATGGGTTCTTCTTTATATACTTAGTTATAAAATTTCTATTCAGCAAGACTTAAGATGGTTCCCCAGGTTGATTATTCTATAGTTGTAATTTGATGTGTTGACAGGATGAGGTAAGCACAGCATTTATCTACTCCACCATCTTGGATCTCCTGGGTTTTTACTTTTCTCACACAGTCTCAAATCTAAGCACAGCCACATAACACATGCCTAAGTAGGTTAATATGCAAGTTAAGACTGAGACTAAAATGCCTACATTTGAAATTTATTGATGGTGGCCAGAGTTGTTGTGGTTTGTTCTAGATGGAGACTTTGTCTGTATCTATGAAGCTACTGTATTTGAAAATACATTGATTTCAGTAACACAAGGCTGGCATGGATTCATTTTTGCCGACCTTCAGTAGTTTCCTACAATGCAGACCTGTCTTGGGAGACCTGGTTGGTGGGTCAGCAGTGTCTCAGAGAAAGTTCTGAGCTACTAAGAACTATGAACCAAGGCCTACTTTATAAAATCGATAGGGAAGCAATGAAGAAAAGATTACTAATTTTACGAAAATAAGTAATGCAGTTGGCCGTCTGTATCTGTGGGTTTTGCATGTGCAGATTCAACCAAACGCGGATTGAAAATATTCAGGAAAAAAAAAAAATATCAGGAAGTTCGAAAAAGCAAAATTTGAATTTGCCTCAAGCTGTGCACCTACTACTGCATCCACATGAAGTAATGTATAGGCATACTCTGCTGAAGCTTATATGCAAATATTGCACCATTTTTATATAAGGGTTTTGCTTTTCTGGGGGATCCTGGAATCAATCCCCATTGATACCAAAGGACAACTGTATTTAAAAAGACATTAACCCAGTGGCATAAGGTTAAAGTTTTGGTCCATGGTTTCCATAGAACAAATTCAGAAATGGTCTTATTACCTTTTGTTAGATAAAAATGAATATTTCAAATCAGTATTCAGTAGTATGTCAAAATGGTGTTTACAGAGCCTTCAAGGTCTCTGAAAAATTTCTCTACATGTGTTTATTTTAGAAGTATATAAATTTAGATATTTGTTGTGGCCCTATATCCTTTTCCTAAGAATTCAGACACTCTCTTTATACAATGTAAAACCTCTAACTTGCTGGAGATTGTTAAAAGTTAACAAAATGTGAAAGAGACAACCCTTAGAAAGAAGCTACTTTACTTTTATTGCTGCAGAGATTTGAATATTGCTTATGAAGTCCTTAATCACGGAGATGGCCAATTAGTGTCAAGTTCTCCTTCCTCCCTTCCTTTTTTCTCACTTTCTCTCTCTTGCTCTCTTTGTTTCACTTCCTGTCTCTCTCTTTCTGACTATCTTTCGCTCACTTTTTAGATCTTTTTATCTTTTCTTTCATAGTTTGAATTAACAAGACAAACAGTTCTTTCTGACATAGTTTGCTTAGCAGTTTAGCACTGACATTATTTGACTAATATTCTCTTAGAGAATGATTTAAATGTTACAGAAGTATATGGTACTCTGTAAGGTACTCAAACTAAGTTGCTCTTGTCTTTAATTAGATAATGCTTAAGTATGTTTGGTAATTTGAAAATAAAAGAAATGTAAGCAATAATTAATTAAAAGGTTGTTCTTTCTTTTTTCTTTATCTTAGCTTCCTATTGCTTGGGAAGGATACAGGATGTAATTTTGTACTGTTGAATAAATCCTCTCAGGAACTAGACTTAATATGATGGACAGCCACCTAGGTTAATCAAGTGAAACTCTGTAAACTCCTCTTACCAGATTACCTTAGCATCTTTCTTGAATCAGGGAGCCCTTTTCTATGACATGACTATTCTGTTAATTTAGTCTTCTCAACTTCCAAATCTTTCTGGCACAAAACAGACCTCACTTAAGGTTAACCATATAATTTCCTAAAAGGAATTTCATTTTTCTGAAGTAAAAAAAATAATTTCTGTCACTAACAGGAAGTAAAGAACATTTTTAAAGAAAAAAGATGTACAGCTTCTAAATGGCTCGACTGTAATCAAAATAAATTCTAGCTCATTTCCACCAGATGGCACCCCCATTTGAACTTTGTAAAGAGATTCTGAAGGCTGAGGAAAGCCACTCTCATTTTAGAAATGGGATTGGTTTTGGAAAAGATTTTACCCAATGAAATTGAATCAATAGAAAACAATGCTTAATAATGCTTTAAGAACTATTCTAAGATGCTTCCAAAGTAAAATACATAATTAGTAACATGTTTAATTTAGGAAATAAAGCCAATCCTAGTTTAACCTGAATTCCCCAGAACTTAAGTTCCACTAAATTTTAAATTTTATATGATCTTTCTAACCATCTCTCATCTGAGTGCCTCCTTTAACTTTTGAGAAAATACAGCAACCAGAGTGTATTTAGCAATTGAGTGTCCTCAACAGACTTGATTTAATTTGTAAATCAATCATCAACTTGCCAGTCAAAAATTCCTAGGTAAATACTTTAACATTTTGTCCAAAACGATGGGATTGGAAGTGTGGATCTTCCAAGTTAAACAATATGGGGCCAAGTCTGCTGGCTATACACTTCTTGTCCATGCACGTGGCTCTTTCTGGATCTCTGGCTAAACTCTCGCACTATCCTTGTTGCTCTTCTTCAGTTGCCTTTTCATTTACATTGGGGAATAATATGCCTTGCCAGATGTGACCCCAACACAGTCAGTCAGTGGAAAAGCATCCCGTTTCACAGTCTTGTATCCACTAATGACATTAATTTTTACTGAGTAGGGTCCAAATTCGATGATGTCTTTTGTTTTCCTTGGAGTTTTATTCACTGATGATAAACAAGCATGCTGAGAACTCAGGAACAGATCTGTATCATTTAGAGAAAACAAGAGCAAGTGGGAGAGACCCATCTAAAAATACATTATTTGAGGCTCCAAGGCAAGGCTTTTTATAACTCTTGCTGCTCATATGTGACAGATAGACTATGTCCAGAGGTTGATAAATTCAGTAGTTATTGAAGACGGTCAGGGAGAAGGGAGGGGGCCCAGTATGACCCACTGATTTAGCAGTAACCAGGAAGGTTTTTTAGAAATGGCTTCTATGACATTTGCCATATACTTGCTTAAAAATGAGAGTTCATGTCTTTCCATAATGCCCTACATATGGATGCTCAGTTTGATAGTAATTTTTTCTCATCTCTGCATTTGCTTAAGACCAAGGTTAATAGTATCTCATCTTGTGAGATACAATGGAAAAACAAAGAGAAATTCAAGTTTTTTGTAGTGGTAGTCTTTCTTCGACTATTGTTGCTTATTTTCTTTTAGTATAGCTTGTACTTTAGACAAATGTCACATTATTTGATTTCTAGAAGGAACGTATCAACTGTAATATTTGATAAGCTCATAGAAGATGCATTTTTGATAAGGTAACTAAAATAATTGTACAGGAAACATAATTTCCTTTTGCTATGATAAGAGCATCTTAGACTATCCACATGGTTGTCAATTAACACATTAAAACACAACATGCCCAATTAAGTTTGAATTTCAGATAAATAATACCTAAGTTTTTAGCATAAGTATACCCTGTGCACTATTTGAGACATAATAAAACTCTTTGTGGTTTATCTGGAATTCAAATTTAACTGGGTAGCCTGTATTTTGTCTGGCAACTCTGCCTGGTAGGTGACTCTTCCAGGTGTGACCCTCCTCCCCTCCTCACAGTTGCCATTGCAAGACTATAGAAAACTTTCCACATAGACCCGCCTCTGAAGACCTCTCAACCTTTTGTTGAGTGTGGGCTCCTAGTCTTAAGAAATTAACACTATAGTTTGCTGTGCTTGAGGGGAAATTCTATACTAGTTTCATTTGGAATTGCAGAGCCAGTATGATAGAAAACCCAGACTGGTTACTAAATTCTCTGAAGAGTCTCCTGAATAAGAGATATGCCAGAAGTTGCTCTCCAAACTTCACTTCACAGGGTTTCATTAAATAAACTCCCTGAGTACCCCTGGGTTGTAAGTATTGAGACCAACTTTCATTTCAATCTTACCTAGCAGGAAACAGACCTGTGAAGAAGTTATCTAGCATGATGATCATCATATTTTATCTCTGCCTTCCATGCCTCCATGCCTTGCAGTGGGGACTGCTGCAGAGACTATACATCTATCATGGTAATCACAGAGAGTTTGTCTGGGAAGAGCTATGCAAGCACCCCATAGTGTTTATTTCCCTTATTAGTAGAGGAAATAACATGGGCCTTAGGCATGTATTTACAAGTAAGTACATCCTGGTTCTCATACTTGTTTACCTCACTCAGTGTAACCTATAAGACTTCTTTCAGAAATATTTCAAAATAAATCTTTCTTGAAAAAGAGTAAAAAGAAAATGTATAGCATTAAAAGTCTCCCTTATAACACACTTATAAATGTATAAATTTGCTTTAATAAATACTTGAAAAAATATCTGATAGTTACATGTACAGTGTTAGTAGGTGTAATCGATACACAAAGACAAAAAGTTAGAATTCTTACCTCACCTGAGGTTATGATCTAATGGGAGGCGGAGATATGCATATGAATTAGTAAGCAACGATGCAAAGTAGCATATGAACAAGTGCCAATGTTGTTCACAGAAAGAACGCATGTACAGTAGTTCACTGAAGTGAGAAGTCCATGTAGGCTTGAGTAGACCTTGGGGGATGGGTTTCATGGGAATTAATAAAGGGGAATAGAAAATAGCATAAAGGAAGGCTGTGAAAGAACAGGGGCCCTTGAGGGTCAGTGAGCACCAGATCTCAATGGAGGAGAGAATCCTGTTGAGGAAAATGTGGAGAATAATTTTTATAAGGAAAATGATGCAATATTATAACAGGGTGAGGAGTTTGTCTTTGGTCCTATGGGGAGCTATTGGAGGTTTTTGAATCATGGAACAATGTGGTGAAAATGATCTGGCAACAATCTGTAAGCTGGAAAAGAGGGAAAAAAGATGGATTTTGCATATTGTAGGTGTGAGGTGATTGTTCACATTCACTCAGTGTTTGTCTGAAAGCCAGCAGATTTTAATGCCTGTAAATCAGTAAATGTAAAACACACACAAATGTACACAGACATGTATATAACGTGCATGCAAAGCATCTCTCTGCTTCTCAAAAAATTACTCTTTCCTATGCTATGCAGTCTCCAAGAGAAGCACATTGAAAGCTGAGTGACTTCTTACACTACCTCCGTTCTTTGACATGCCTGGATTTAGGTTGTTGGATGTTGTGTTCATACTATTCCGTGGTATTCCATTATCATTAGATTATAAAAGGGGAAAGGTGGGGAACTACCTCTCTTGTACAGAAAGTTTTTTTATTTCTTTGAAGATTTCTGCAAATAAATTTAAACCAGAAAAAGTGGTCTCTCTTTGTTACACAGTTAAAAATAGTCTTTCAAGTGACATGGTTAAGTGTTAAAGGAAATTTTAGCTGCAGTCAATTTCAGAACAATTCCTAAAGACTTTAGGGATGTGAAGCCCATTTGTTGTATGCAAGTAGAAAATAAGTTGTCTTTTTTTTTAAAAAAATATGCATTTTAGGAGAAAAGCAAATAAATCAAGCACACTGAAGTCCCTGATGCTTTCAATATAAAAAGGAAGTATACTGTAAATAACACAGATTTGAAGCTTGGTTCTAATTCATTTTTCCTGTGTTGTAAAATGTAGTTCCAGAATCCTGACAGAAAACAGAATGAGAATAATGTTATTCTTCAAAATTTTTGTCATTCCAAAACAGATTTCCTGTTACTGCAGTTCCTATACCTTGTGTTTAATATTGCTTGCAAGTTAATCTTGATTTTTATAGTTTTTGTAATTCCTAAGTCCTCTGGGCTGTGTCTCCACAATGAAATAAAAGTAGAGATGAAAACTGGATTGATTCATATACTTGCCTTAAGTCTCTGATGGGCTTTGGCTAACCAAGAAGTCAATCTCTGTATTAGTCAGGGTTCTTCAGAGAAACTGAAGCAATAAGATATATTGGAACCAGGGAAACCAATGGTATAAATCCCAGTCTGAGTACAAAGACCTGAGAACCAGGAGCTCTGACGTCTGAGGGCAGAAATTGGATGTCTCAGCTCAAGCAGTACAATTGCCGAGCGTACAATTGCCCTTCTCATGTCTTTGTGTTCTATTCAGGCCCTCAGGGATTGGTGATACCTGTTTGCATTGGTGAGGGCAATCTTCTTTACTCAGTCTACCACTGGAATGTTAATCTTTTCCAGAAACACCTTCACAGACACACCCAGAAATAATGCTTTGGCAGATATCTGAGCAGCTTCCCTTAGCTCAGTCAAGTTGACACATAAAATTAACCATCACAATTTCAATGGGCTTAGTGCGCAAGTAGATAATTCAAATATGACTCAATGCTGATCTTTTAGAAGAAATTTAACACCCTTTTTGTCCTCCAATAGCATTCAACTTTATGCAAATTTATATTTAGAAGTGGGGAGGAAGACATTGGCAATTCCACTCCTGGGTATTTATGCAGAGAAATCCAAAACACTAATTAAAAAAAAATATGCACCCCTTTGTATACTGCAGCGCTATTCACAATAGACAAGATATGGAAACAACTGAATGCCCATCAATAGACATTTGGATAAAGAAATTGTGGTACATTTATATAATGGAATATTACTCAGCCATAAAAAAGAATGAAATCTTACCACTTGCAATAATAGGGATGGATCTAGAAAATAAATTATGCTAAGTGAAATAAGTCAGACTGAAAAAGACAAATACCATATGATCTCACTTATATGTGCAATCTAAAGGACAGAATAAATGAGCAAATAAAACAGAAATAGACTCATAGACACAGAGAAAAAACTGATGGTTGCTAGATGGGAGGGGGTTTGGAGAATGGGGGAGAAAGTAAAGGGATTAGAAAGTACAAATTAGTAGTCACAATATTGTCACAGGGATATGAAAGACAGTTTGGAATATAATCAATAATGTTGTAAAGACTATAAGGGTGCCAGATGGGTACTGGACTTATGGGGGATCACTTCATAGATTATATAAATGCCTAACCACTATGCTGTACACCTAAAGCTGAAGTAGAATAATATCGATTAAATGTTAACTATAATTAAATACATATATACTTTTACAGGATGTGGAGTACAGCATAGGGAATATAGTCAATGGTATTATAACAGCTATATAAGATGTCAGAGGGGTAGTAGATTGGGGGGTTATCATTTTGTGAGGGGTATAAATGTCTAACTGTTATGCTGCTTTGTACACTTAAAACTAATAAAAATTAAAATAAAAAATAAATAAAATAAGATTTAGCAGGTGAAAATCTATACATTTCACATATGTTTTCAATAACCACTCATTGAACAATATGATACTCACTTGTGGTGCTTAAAAATTGGGGTTGAAAATTGTAAATGTGAATAAGTTAAGGAACCATTTCAGTAGCTTGAATATTAAGTAGTTTCATTTCTGCTTCCCATGACTCCAGACAGATTTGGCCAATTACAGGAGCCAGGTTGTAAAAGGCTTCTGACTGCCCATAGGTGTGATTCATTCTGCAAATGTTCCAATTTCCCTGAGCTCTCTAACTATCTGTTTGAAATCACTACCATGTTTCCCCGAAAATCAGACCTAACCGGAAAATAAGCCCTAGCATGGTTTTTCAGGATGACACCCCATGAACATAAGCCCTAATGTCTTTTGGAGCAAAAATTAATAAGATCTGGTCTTGTTTTTGGGGAAACACGATAGTTGCTCAGAAGTGCTAAGCAAACAGTCTCTTGTTTGCTTGGAGCTGCACAGGTATGGGGGTTTTGAGTAGGTAAAGGTGTGTAGTACCTTCTGATGGTTCCTTACAGCTTTGGGGAATAGGCAGAGTGTCCTGTTGTTTTGTGAATTGGTAAAGTACTATTTTCAGATTGGTTTTTCCTCTTTGTTAAAATAAATGGTAGTTAGCTTTGGGGAAAAAAAGAAAGTACAAATTGGTAGTCACAAAATAGTCAAGGGGATATGACATACAGTATGGGGAATATAATCAATGATATTATAAAGACGATGTAGGATGTCAGATGGGCACTGGACTTATTGAAGGGATCACTTCATAGATTACATAAATGCCTAACCACTATGCTGTACACTGAAATTAATATAAAGTAATGCTGAATGTCAACTATAATTAAATATATATTCATATAATCACAGGATGTTAAAGGACACCATAGAGAATATAGTCAATGGTATTATAATAACTATGTTTGATGTCAGATGGGTAATAGACTTGGTGGGGTTATCACTTTGTGAGGGGTGTAAATGTCTTATCATTATGTTGTTTTGTACACCTGAAACTGATAAAACAATAATAATGAAACAACAAGCAAATGCAAGCAGAAAATAAAAAGACTGAAGAATGAATTAGTCCATTATTTATGTACTTACTATTCTGATAAGAACTCTGAAGGAAAATTGTAGCATGCTATTAAAAAAATCTAATAGGAGGAAACTTATGTATGCATGGGGATTCCCTGAGGATGTGCTATTTAAGCTAAAATTGAAAGATTGGTAGGTCCTAGAGAGGTGAAGAAAGATGAGGAGCAGGAAAAACAGCATGCCAGCAGAGGACACTGCATGTGGAAAGGACCTAAAGCAAGAAGTGGGCACACAAGGAATGAAAAGGACAAGCCAGTGTTGTTGCAGCTCAGAAAATGTGGTAAATTACATATTTTTCTGTTACAGTCATTCACTCCCTATCTGCCCTTGGGTGCCTCCCTTTCCGAATGACTTTGAGACTTGGCCATCTGACATTCTTTGGACAATGGAATGTGTGGACATGACAATTTTTATGTGTGGGCTAAACCTTTAAATGTAGTGGTATGGCTTGCTCAGAACCTTTCTCCTTCTGTCTGCCTTGATAGCACAGCACAAACTGTATAGAGGCTGATCCTTTTGGCCCTCATTCCCAAATGTGAAGACAGTGGTGAGAATCACATTTCCCCCACAGCCTGGAGAAGAGTCACAGAGATTTACCTGGACCAGATCTGGGTGACATGTATTGTGAATGACAAATGACCCTCTGGGGTGATAAGCCACTGAGACTTTGGAGATTTGCTTGTTAGGCATCGTGAATTCAACAAAAGCTAAATGATGCTGAAGAAGGAAAAAACAGAGAGAGATACAAAAAGGCCAGAATATGCAGGGAATTATAGGTATAATTAAGGATTTTGGTTAATCACAAGAATAATGGGAAGTCATTGAAGTAAGGTATTGACATAAGTAGAATATTAATATAAGGGAAAACTAAAGAAATTGTTTTGGCTATGCCAAAAACAAACAAACAAACAAACAAACAAACAAATGACAAAAATACCAATAACCTTGGTAGGTTTTTACGCTAAGAAAAACTAAAATTTGTCAAGTACTTAAAATTGCCAGGCTATCTTTTAAACATTTTACCTGTAATAACTAAAGAATCTTCACAATGAGGTAGGCTATTTTCTCCCAATTTTAAAGATGAGGAAACTGAGGCACAAGGGAGAGAAGCAATTTTCTTAAGGTTCCAGATGTATTAAATGGCAGGGCCAGGAATCAAACTTCAGTATGACTTACTGCCTGAGTTCTCAGCCACAGCGAGCCAGAGGAGAGATGAACCAGGGTAGAAGGAAGAAGCATGGAGAGGGTTAGATGCAGTTGAGAGATATTCACGAAGCAGAAATATCAGGACTTGGTTTTTGATTGGCTATGGGAAATTAGAGAGAGGGAGATTTCAAAGATGACTTCCAGATTTGTGAAATGGGTAATACGCTGAGAGGGGATATTACAGAGGATGAGTTAGGAGGTGAGAGTTTTAATTTAGATTGTAAGCTGCTTGAGGGTAGAAACTGTGTTATTAGGCTTTTTGCCTTGTGTGTTGTAAAGACTCAGTAATAACATAAAATAAATGAATCATATATTTACAAAAATCTATTTTAAAGTATGGGACTTTGGTATAACGTTTTTCTTGCATGAAGATGATTTTTTTTTCTTAACAGTTTCTGTTGATAGAGTTGATGCATTTGAATTAGAGAAAACACTCATGTTTGGCATGAATATTTCCTCCACACACTCAAGTTCGGTACTTGTGCTGTAATTTTGTACTTCATTGCTACCTCTTTTTATTAGTGGAAAATGCTAATTCCTGAGATGTAATCACGTGTTATCTGGCAACGATTGCTATATTAGAGCACATTTAATGTGATTCACAGTTTCAACATAAAGCAACACTTATACTGTAAATTTAGTAGTGAAGGAACAACTACTTTATTCTGAGACTCCTTTGTGCCAATTCAATATTAACAGGTTATCACAAGGTTATTTCATTTAGTCCTCACAACCAATCTTTTACAAATTGCAAGTGTTTTTGCCTTGGCCACAATTTCTTCCTATTGCATTGCATTTCTAGACTATCATAGTCATGAGATCATACTATTTTTTAGAACTTTTTAGTATTCTGTAGTATTTATTAAGCATGAATAATAAATGTAAACTTCCTTTAAATTCACAGAAATTCATATACCCAAATTATGCTGCTGTTGTTTTAAAGAAATCACTTAGGGAAGCTGGCGTCTTTTAGAATTAGTGCTGTCAAGTTACTCTGTACATTTTGCACCCAAGAGAGACTTGTTCTCACATTGTAATAACACATACTATCCCTTTGTATATCTCTTCCTCCTTCTTGGCTGGGATTAGGGCCACCTAATTGTCTTCTGCTGAGACACTTAAGTACAATCTTGAAGCAATTAGAGCCTTACTCACAGAACCATGGGGCTGTCAGGCCAGAAGGGAACAAACAATAGAGTAAGACTGATGTGGTGATGTCAGGAAAGAGATAATCATTTGTGTATCATCTGCCTATCTGAGGTAGGTGTGTGACATATAAAATATCCAACGATCAGTGTGGCATACCACCTATGATCATAACAGATGTATCACCAATTAGAATAGAAATCAATCACTGATCACAATGGATACCAACGACAAATAATTGTGTGGGGACAGAGCCCCAGAGAGCAGTTTCCAGGCTCTCGGCCTCACGTGGAAAGGTGCTGGCTCGGGTAGTAGATGGCCGTTGGCTGATAGTCAGCTGTAGCCGGTTAGCCTATTGGCCACTGATATAACTGCCGTGGCTGCGCTGGTTGATGAGTCGAGTGGAGTCGGTTGGTTGGAAGGCAGAAAAGCGGATGCAGGTCACACGTAGTGTGAATCCAGCCTCCAGTGAGACGATAGTGGTATGACTCCCCTACCTATGGCTCCGTGGGTGTTCCTTTTTGGCCTCACCATATCCTGCGTTCTTATGTGGGGAGCGGGAGCTGAGACCCCACAGGCCTCCCCGCACGACAATTGCTATGGATTATAGGTGCTTTCCAGCTGGATATCAGTCTTGGGAGTAATTTGTTAAGTGTGTTATGTGTGTTTTAAGAGGGTTTGGGCTGTCTGCACTATATAAAATTGCACACTTATTTGTGTTTATAATGGGAAATAATTGATTTAAGAAGAAATACAGTGACATGTTTTAACAAATAGTTCACCCTTAATAGAGATGTTTGTTAATAAAAATTAATAATTATCCCAGGACTTTGCGTCTATTTTTTTAATAGTCTGTAATGTATGAAGCACTTCCATGTCTACAGTTTCACCTGATCTTTATAAAAATCAGGTGAGGTAGAGAGGATACAGAGGTTAAGTAATTTGCCCAAGGCTATGCTGCTAATAAACAGAGTAGTAATGACGAGACATGGGTTCCTTTAGAAAGATGTGAAATTGTGAAAATTAACTATTGGATTTCTTATAAAAATTGAATGGCTTCTGAACAACATAGGGAGGTTCAAAATCATCTGAAAAGTAAATAGTAACTAATTTTTTGGGGGGAAATAGTGAAGTGAGATGCATTCTGACATTGTTGTATTTGTGTTTATGTAAATAAATAGGACAGCATATATTTGTTAAATTCTCAAGACAAATTGATCTTAATTCTGTGAAAAATCTATTTATTCCTACCCACTCTCCAGATGTTGATTTCTAAATACCATTTCTCAAAAAAAAAAACCCCAAAAAAACCAAAAAAAAACAAAAAAAAACCAAGAGTCCTTGGCTGATTCTAGAGCCGGGACAGGAATACTAGAAAATCAATCTGTACCACTTTGCAGTGCTAGAAAGTAAAGTAGTATGGGGGAAAAACCCCAAAGAAACAAACAAACAAGGGGAAAAAAATAAAAAAGAAACAAAAGGATGGTGGCATGTTCAAAGGACAGCAGAGGCCAAAGTGAAAGAGCTCCCAGTGGCCAAACTGGAACAATTAGAGCAACGAAAGTCGTATTATAATCTGAAAAATAAAATAAATAATCCATTATTGAATAAATAAATTGGGTCAAAGAGATAAATCTTTCTTACAGAAGGATTCCAAATAATATATGTTTATCATCCTTTCTCCAGGAGATGGATTTAAGTGTCGGCTGCATTTAGACTTGCTTCCAAAGAATAGTGTATGAAAAGGGAAAAACTAATAACTTTATAGTGAAGAAACCTGGCAAATAATGCCTTAACCAAGTGATTAAAGTTCGTCTCACTAAGGTTAAGTCAGGTTCCTATCATGTTTCCCCGGATATGTTTTGATGAAAGGGCACTTTACCTTTGATGTAATCTTTCCAAAAACCTAAAACCTTAGCGTAACTATGAGGAAAACATTAGACAGACCCAAATTGAAAGACATTGTATAAAATATCTGACAGAACTCGAAATTGTCAAGGTCATTAAAACAAAGAAACAATGAGAAACTGTCACAGACCACAGGAACCTAATTGGAGACAAGACAAATAAATGTATTGTGGAGTCCTGGATTGGATACTGAAACAAATTGGACATTAATGGAAAAACTGGCAAAATCAGCATAAAGTCTGGAGTTTAGTTAATAATGATGTAACAATATTGATTTCTTAGTTTTGACAAATGCACCATGGTGAAGTAAGATGATGTTAGGGAAAGTCAAACCGGGGTATATGGGAATTCTCTGTACCATCTTTGCAACTTTTCCGTAAATCTAAAATTATTCCAAAATGGAAAAAAAAACTTATTAAAAACAAACTATTCATTTTAAAGAAAGCTCTTGTGTACATATGGCTCTATGTACCCCTCTGTATATATGTGTATGCATGACCATCAGTCAGTAGAGTTTACCATATTGCTGACAATTCCATAATATTGAATAATAATGACAACTGTTTCTAGTTTAATGCTTCTATTATGTTTTGACCATTTTTTGTATGTATTAAAACCCACATGGCTTGTATGTGCATATTGTTATACATATATCTTCACATATGTTTATTTTCATCCAACTGTTTCAAATGACAGCTTTTTAAATCATTAAAGACCTTCCTACCCCAGGGACAGGAGCCAATGGGCAGCCAGAACACATATCTGCTTTTATTTCCTATGATGAATAAAGGGAATCACAGTTCCAAAAGCTCAGCACCAGAGGCTTCTGTATCCACTGCTAGGTCTGACTGGAGCCAAGAGCCTCCCGGGAGTCATAACGTACGAGTATAGGTCAGGACTTCTGTCTTTCAGCAGCAGTGAAAGCATCAGATCAAAGTTTTTACACCCCTCTAGAGCCCTTAGATCTCACCCAGTTTTTGTCTCTGGTGACAATCAAATCATGAAGTCATCATAATGGCAAATACTATCTCTTGCTCAATGAAAAATAACTTGGCATGTGTCACCATTCTGTAGTGATATGAATAAGGTGAATTAAAAAATCGTGAAAGTAGAACTGGCTGTTTAGTAAAATAAGAGATACGTGGAATGCCAGTATTTTCTGCAAAGCTTTATTGTTCATCAAGTTCAATTTGGTATTTGTTGGAGAGAAGAACAAGAACAAGAAGAACAATACTAAGTTCCATATTGTTGAACTTAGTAGGATAGCAATAATATCACCAGTGCATGGCTTTTGTATTTCTATACTAATTTGGCCTGATATAATTAAGCTGCTAATCCATTTCTCATATCTAAATAATTTCCAAAATGACTTAATATTTTTGTTTATATTCCCAAATTTTCTCAGTCCTTTCCGTCTTTCACACTGGGTAGATATAAGATGTCAAATCAATTAGTAAAGTCAGTGAATAAAACAAAAACAGAAACAACACATTCATCCCATTTTGTTGTTTCAACAAAATGACTTTTTGATTGGTGACGGCTCTTGTTCCAATCTATTGAGTAGTTACATTAACACAGCCTCTTGTCCTGCCAAATGACAGTTAGGGAAATTTTTTCTTGACTTGAATGATTTGTAAATGTCTACAATGTAGATATAGACAATTTTCTTAAAATATCATGCTTCAAGATAATGATGAAAAAATTCATTCTACATATCCTAGTATTTGGAAATATCCTCACAATCTGTTGCCCTTTTCACTTTATGTTTAATGATTTTATGTTGGTTAGATGTCCATACATTCCTATATGCACTCTTGGTAAAAGGAAACTGTGAAATAAACTGTTTTTTTACAAAATGGAATAACCCCAAATTTTAAATACATAGAAATTAAGCATTCAAATCTATCATTACATCTATAATGCTTCTCAAGTGGTAAAATCATCACTAAACCATGAAAGGATACATTCCTAATCATTAATTAGCATACCTAAATAGGTTGCTACCAAAAATGTTAAGATTAACAGGTTTTGGTTTCTGATTTTACATATAAGAGTTCTCCTAATTTTTTTTTTTAAATAAAAATAATCCTTTGGTAAGAAATGTCTTTCTAAAGAATATTAACTTACTTCCTGAGGATGTATTACCATGTTTCTCCGAAAATAAGACCTAGCCGGACAATTAGCTCTAATGCGTCTTTTGGAGCAAAAATTAATATAAGACCCAGTCTTATTTTACTATAAGACTGTGTATAATAATATAATAATATGATATGATATGATATGATATGATATGATATGATATGATATGATATGATATAATATAATATAATACCGGGTCTTATATTAATTTTTGCTCCAAAAGATGCATTAGAGCTGATTGTCCAGCTAGGTCTTATTTTCAGGGGAACACGGTAGGAAGTTCTTACTGCTTTTTTCATTTCCTTCCCTTTGGTTATAGGCTCTCAAATCTAATCCTTAACATTTATACTCTTCAAATTTGAGGCTCGAGAGACATAATTATTTCTCATCTAAGTTCTCTGAAGTTAGTAACCACTGAGCTTTGGGACAATGTTTTAGTGAGGCAATTGTACACAGGATGGGGTCGTCCACATCAAATCTAGGAAGGTGCCCACTCTCCCTAATTTAATGGAACCAATACAATAAACATTTGGGGGTAAGAATAAGGGAAAAGATATAGAATGGAAATTTCTAAGCCTTTGTTAGCAATAAAATGTTATAACAAGGACATTTTCCAGAGTTATCTGATTCTTGGGAGTAATAAATTCTCTAGTAAGATTCTGTGGAAAATGATATACAGTAGTAAGGGTTAGAGTTTTGGGCTCTGAAACAGAGGGAACAAAATGTTCTCTCTTTCTCTCTCTTTTTTGTTTGTCCCAAGTGTAATCTTTAGTCAGAATTCTTGCTCCTGATTTCATCCCTGAGTCTATTTTGAGAGTGGCTTTAGTGAAAACTTAATTATTTTGGTGGGAGTGGTGATAAGATTATTTGTTCGCTTTTTTCCCTTATTTTTAAATTAAATTTATTGGGGTGACAATGGTTAGTAAAATTACATAGGCTTCAAGTGTACAATTCTATAATACATCTATATATCACATTGTGTGCTCACCATCCAGTCAGTTCTCCTTCCATCACCATATATTTGATCCCCTTTACCCTCTTCTACTAACCCTTTTCCCCCATACCCTCTGGTAACCACTAAACTATTGTCTGTGTCTGTGAGTTTTTGTTTCATTGTTTGTTTGTTTTGTTCTTTTGTTGCTTTCAGTTTTATACCCCACATATGAGAAAACTTTTTTGCTTACCTTTTTGACTGATGGTGAGATCTTATGATGAATGATTTTTGAGGCAGTAAATTTTAAAATGTAAGCTCTTGGTTTTATGTAAGCAGGGTAACTTTTTCTTCATTTTTTTTTTTCAGGTATTATTCTTTACCATCTCTAAATCCCTTCTGATTTTTTCCAGAAATTGTTTTTTGAAAACAGAAAGAGAACATACCAAGGATCTGGTCAAGTCATGTCTGAGGAACTCAAATGCAAGTAAGTGTCTTGATTCTGGCTCCGTGGGAATATGAGTCAGAGGGGGAACAAAGGATGAGTCACTTCTGTCATCCAAAAAACTGAAAATGTACCAAATATTTTGAAACACAGCAAATGTCATTAAACTTTCTGAGGATATATAATGGAATTTATATGCTCTGCTTTTTGAAGTGATATACATTTATTATATATATATTTAGAAAATACAGGAAAGGAAAAAAAAAACTATTCAATCAAAATCTTGCAGTGATAAATAATGTTAACAATTTGGATTTTTCTTTTAAAATCTTTTACTACAAAATTCTTTTATAGTTTCAATACTTAAACCTTTAAAATCCTAGAAGAAAAATAATCTCAGAGTAACTTTATTTTACTTTTTCAAAAGGCAAAACAAATGTTTTTCTTGTACCATTATCTTTGGTTTAGTGTTTCGAGAGTGATGCTTAATTTATTTCTCTTAAATGTTGACTTTTAGAGAAGAAACATACCTACATTTTTCTCAAACATGTTATTTACTTAGATATAGAATTTTGAATCTCAATTCAATCTTTGTACTAAACTTGGAATGAAGAAGACAGAATTTTCCGATATTTGTCTTTTAAAAATGAAGGCAATGATGGAGTAAATTATATTGGTTGAGAATGAAATAGAAACACCCTGAATCCTCTGTAAATATTCTTTATTCAGGATTATTTGATGGGTCTCAATATTTTGTTTAAGATCATTTGAGTCTTGGACTTAGTTGGAACATTCAAGATGTTAGCTTTTTTACCATCATTATGAAGAATCATTGACCCAAGACATTTAGCCAATTTTATCTTGGGGCAGGTTAGAAGAGGCGGCAAGAGGAGGGGCAGAGTGAGTTGAGTTCAGTAGTTTGGTCCAGTTATCATCAGTTTTTTTCAGTGACCACAGATTGAACTTCTAATTGCAGCCAACTCTCTCAAAATACTTGTTTTTGGTCACAAAGGGAAATAAAATGAGGGTTCGTGAGTCACTCCACATTTTTTAAAGTTACCAGCAAAACAATTCTCCTAAGGAGGGGGAGTAGTGTCATCTTTATCTTGAAAGAACGCTCTTTAAATAATTAAATAATATGGCAAACTTACAATACAAGATGATGCAGACATTTTAATTGGGGATTCTAGCTGTATCCTTTCTTATAGCTAGGTTACACCCCAGGAAAGTAGCAGAAGTTCATTGAACATCCCTGAGAAACCCAGCATCAGTGACAGCTTGAGGCTTCTTTACCCAAAGCACAGTTGCTACCTGTCATCTTGAAGCAGTAACTTCTAGGGTGGAATTAGTTGAAAGAAGGTAATATTTTTGACTAGGGCCAGAAATTCTCTCCTCAAAAAAGAAGTACAATGTTTGGGTTAGGGAATAATAGAATTTATTGGAGATAAATGCTTCATATGGGAGCCTGGTAAACCTAACCAGAGCCTGCTCCCTACGTGTTTCTGAAGAAATGGCCTTCATAGGAGAAGTTATCTGGAAGAGTTTGAGAAGATCCCTTTTTGCTTAGAATGTGCTATACAGGACAGATAATGGGTGACTTCATATTAATAAATTGGTTATTGGCCCCCGCTGGTGTAATTATTTCTGTGAATTAATTGGATATAACAACTATGTGCCAGCGGAATACAATCGTGAGTGTCATGAATTGATTAGAAAGAAGAGGTTTATGAAGATGATTTAATGACACACGTTTTAGATTGTTTCTGTAGAATAGAAAGAACTGCAGTCAAAATAAAGTGTGTGGTTGAAAAGTGCCTTGTTTGAATATATACAGAACAGCTGTTTCCCAAATTAGATGAAACTACATGGATCAATTTCCATTTCCTATTAACCTAGAAAACTCAGATGTATCTTATCACAAGAAAGAAAGGTAGACCTTGGAATAGGCTAAAACCCACCATATTACAAATTAAATTTTTATTTTGATATTCGTTAATTTTTTTAAAAGGAAAAGGGAGAACAATAAAGCTGATTTTTTTCACCTATGCAATAAGGCTTCCCACACTATTGTTCATATTTTTGAAAATTTGAAAGCTGTTTTTCTAATATACAAATGTCTGTTCAAATTTAATAATGACAAAGCATTTTTTCTCTACTAGACAGCTGTTAGACATCAAAATAATGGATTTTGAACTTCAATCTTTAAAACGTGTAAATATTTATATATCTACAGCTTAGGAAAAATGTTCTCTCAATAAGTGCTTAACAAAAACTTTAAATCTCTGCTTTATTTTTATATTATTGTAACATTTCAGGTGTCTCTTAAGAGAAAGTTGAAGCTTCTAACTTACAGTAATAGATTTTCTCAAGTCAAAATCTAAGGTAGCTTAGTGATTTCAGATTATTTAGTCAAAGCTAACTACTCAGTATTTGTTTATCATTTTGACCATGTTTTTATTATAGCTTCATTTATTGAAGTTTTATATCATCAATTGAAAAATTGGCATCTTTTTCAAATAGAAAATTTTAAATCATCTAATAATCTTGATTTGAATAGAGAGTCAACAGAGATGGTCCATTGGAATCACATTTTTGTATTACCTGTTGCTTAGAGTCTATCACTTTATTCATTTATTAAATATTCTGGCATGTCCATAAGGGGGCAGACACTGTAATGTTAGATGGTAGGCAGGCTTGCAGAGATAACAAGACAGAGTCCTTGTCCCTAAGAAGTTGAGAATAGATTATAGCAATACTGTATTGTAAGAGCTATAATAAATATCTGCTGAGGATGTCATTGGAATAGAGGGAAAGACATAACAAGGGTATTTATTGCTGTTTGGGTATAGAGGTAAGGACACATTTCTAAGAAAAGGTGACACAATCTGATATTTGGAAGCTGAATATAACTATTTTCATTATGGCTAAAAACCAAACTCAAGTTAATCTTTTCCATGTTAGAAAAAGCATTTACATATTTACACAAGTGTTTTGTTTAAATCTGGTTACCCTTCCTCTAGACCCCTCTTGATTAGTCTTCCTGCTTATGTTTAATCATATAATTATTTAATTTCAAAAATTTACCCATCGTCTATCCCAATGGTTCTCAAATTTTGTTACATCAGGATTTCATCGATTGATTGTTAAAACATAGATTGCTGGGCTCCATCCCCAAGTTTCTGATTCAGTGGGTATAGGATGGGCATCAGTAATTTGCATTTTTAAGTTCCCAGGTAATGCTGATGTTACTGCTCCATGGACCACATTTGACTGATTATCAGTATCAGCTGGGGATGTTTTAAAAATATAGACTCTTGAGGTCCATTCCCAGAGATTCAAATTTAGTCAAACTTGGGTGGGAACATGGAATCTATATTTTTAATATATTTCCCAACTCAATGCTGATTATCAATAAAGTTTGGGATCCACTGACATAGTCCAATTCTCTGATTTAACAAACAATAAAATTGAGATGTGGAAAAGTTATGAGAATTCATCAAAATTATGCAACTAACAAGGAGCAGAACAAGTTTTCTTTCCCACTATACCTCATTTTTTTTTCCTTTCAAGAAACCATAATGAGATTTCATTCTCTACTGGATCAAGTCAATATTTTTATTCTGACATTCAATGTTTTCCAAAATCTCTCCCTTGTAGCCTATTGTCCCAATAATTAGGCTTGGATACAGTTAAGCCAACCCCAAATCAATGAACATGAAAAAGTATCTACTATAGTCTACGGGAGGAATTGGGTGGATTCAGATTAGAATAACAGTCAGTTACCTTTTTCAAGGAAATTCCCGACAAGTATCACATTCCCAAACATGCACAAATATACATCCCCAAATAGTATTAATAGACAGGTTTATAATAAGAGCTATTGAAGAAGTTCAAAATATCAGATGAGTTTCAGTATAATGAAACAGATGAGATGATGTCATTGAAATGGTGGCATGAGGTGAGCCTCTTGAAATCTCCCCTGGAAATTACAACAGATTGAACAACTATAATTACACAAAGGATTTCTTGCACAGTAGAAAGGCAAGACTAAGAGATGTGCAACTGAAATCATCTAAAGGTGGGCAAATTGGGTAAGTGGGGGAGGAAAGAAGGGGGAAGTATGGAGACACCGGCCTCATGGGCACAGGAGTGCAGAGGGAACTCGGAGCTCAGAGCTCCCTACATTCTGGAGCTACCACAGTGGCAGGAGAGGGATTTTGGACTGCTAGTGCTCCACTTATGGCCCACAGTCCCACCTAAGGGATCAACAGATGACACTGTTGAACCAATGCTCATGGCAAAGACCTCAGAGCAAAGACTGAGGTAAGAAGGGTGAAAATGGAGGTTTAAACCCTCACTGCCAAGCAGAGGATGGAAGGCTTAGGCACAGAGCCTAGCTGCCCCCTCCTCACCTTCCCAGAGCTCGCCCCATACCTACCTGCCCAGTGCTAGAAGAGGAAGAAGGCAGTGTCCAATCAAAAGAACAGAATCTTTGCAGTTCTGAGAACTGCGGCACGTAGCCATGGATGCACACCCCGACTAGTTCTGGTGAAGGATTAGCTAGGCTGGTGGTTACTGCCATTGCTCTGGGCCACCTCTCACGTCCCACCCAGCCCCGCCCCGACCATCTGGGTGGATCCCTGCAAGGTTAAACAGAGCTGCTGACAGGCCCTGAATCTGGTGCAGGAAGAGCTTTGGAACTTCAGAAGCTTTCCACATCCCCCAACAGAGGCAGTGCCCTGAGACCCAGGCAGCCTGCTCACAGAGGAGAAGGAGAAGACCACATTCCAGGGAACCCCCCAAATGTGTGAGAAGCCAGAACGGGGCAGAGAAAATATAACACTACAGCATGAGAGAGAATAAAAGGCTGTAGTTGGAAAGAAAATGAAGCATTTTAACAACACCTACTGGAAAGCAAAGGAAAGACCTCTTCCTACTAACCTGTTGCAGAACCCACTCCTGTAGATGCCTAGGAAGGGAAATAATAATTCAGTAATTGCCATGAATAACCAAGGTAACAAGGGAGCTCTGAAAGAAAATGAAAAGTCTCCAAAAAATGAACTTACAGACATTGAAATATGTGACTTAAATGGCACAGAATTCAAGATTGCAGTTCTGAAAAAACTCAGAGATGCAAGAAAATAGAGACAGGCAGTTTAATGAACTCAGAAACACAATGAAATAACAAAGTGAACATTTTATCAAAGAGATTGAAATTTTAAAATAGAACTAAATAGAATTTCTGGAGATTAAGAACTCAATAAAATAAATGAAGAATGAAATAGCCAACTTAGGTAATAGAGCTGATCAGATGGAGGAAAGAATCAATGACATTGAAGATAGAAATGACACAGATAGAAGAAAAGAGAGACTTGAGAGTTAAGTGAAAAAACTCAACAAGAACTTTCTGACTCCATCAGAAAGAGCAGTATAAGAATAATGGGCATACCAGAAGGAGAAGAAAGGGAGAAGGGAACAGAGAGTATATTCAAACAAATAGTTGACGAGATCTTCCCAAACTAGTGGAAAGAACTGGATCCTTGAATCCAAGAGGCAAAGAAAACACCTAATTACCTCAATCCCAACAGGCCTTGTCCAAAGTACGTTGTATTGAAGCTATTAAGAACTAATGACAAAGAAAAAGAATTCTCAAGGCAGCGAGGGAAAAGAATATGGTAACCTACAAAGGAAAGCCCATTAGATTATCATCAGATTTTTCAGCAGAAACTCTACAAGACAGGAGGGAGTGGACTCAAATATTTAAACTATTGAAAGAGGGAAATTATGAGCCAAGAATTATATATCCAGCAAAGATATCCTTTAGATATGAAGGAGGAATAAAGACCTGTCCAGACATACAGAATCTGAGGGAATTATCTAACACAAGACCTGCACTACAAGAAATAACTGAAGGAGGCTCTATTTGACCTGAAACAAAAAGAGAAAGAATACAAAACCATGAGTAGTATTATGAACAGACAGACAAAAGCAGGAAAAGGCAAGCCCTACACCAAATAAGACACTATACACTTAAACATACCATGTTTCCCCGAAAATAAGACCTAGCCAGACAATCAGCTCTAATGCATCTTTTGGAGCAAAAAATAATATAAGACCAGGAATATAATATAATATAATATAATATAATATAATATAATACTGGGTCTTATATTAATTTTTGCTCCAAAAGACGCATTAGAGCTGATGGTTCAGCTAGGTCTTATTTTTGGGGAAACACTATACAGGGTAATATACAGGGTAAAGAAGAAAAAAAAAACACTTAAAGAAAAAGAGGAAAAAGACATCTTGCTACTGCAGCACAGAAATCAACTCATAGCATAAATAGGGATAATTAGTGACAAAAAAACATAAAAGGGGGGAGAGTAAAGTTCTGAACTGGTATAAGGAAATGGAGAAAATAATCATGCTGAAGAAAATGGAATACTCTAAATATCAAACTTTCTTTTACATAAACTTAATGGTAACCACTGAAAAAATATCCAGAACTGAAACAAATAACAATTAAAGAAGAAACAGAGGGAAAAATCATAGAATACCACCGCGCTGAAAGAACAGACAGCAACAAAAAGGCAAAGAAACAATGGAGACACAGTCCTACAAGAAAACCAAAGATAGAATGATAGGAAATCCTCATAAATCAATAATCACCCTAAATGTAAATGGACTGAACTCACCAATAAAAAGGCACAGCGTAGCAGATTGGATCAAAAAACTAAAACCAACCATATGCTGTCTCCAAGAGACACATCTCAGCTACAAAGACAAACAGACTCAAAGTGAAAGGGTGGAAATTGACATTCCAAGCAAATGGTATCCAGAGAAAATCAGGTGTAACCATCCTGATATCAGATGAAAGAGGCTTCAGGATAAAAAAGGCAACAAGAGACAAAGATGAACGTTTCATAATGATAAAGGGGACTGTACAACAGGAAGATGTAATAGTCATAATATATATGCCTCCAATCAGGGAGCACTGAAATGTACAAAGCAACTACTAACAGAACTAAAGGGAGGTTGACCAAAACACAATTACAGTAAGGGACATCAATACATCATTGACAGCTATGGATAGATCATCCAAACAGAAAATAAAGAAATATCAGCCCTAAATGTATCAACCCGTAATGTAATGTATTTACATTACATATGTAATGTATGTATACATTAGATGAAATGGAAATAATTGACATTTACAGAGCACTTCATCCTAGAACATCAGACCATACATCCTTTTCTAGTGTACATGGAACATTCTCAAGGAGAGTCCCTTTATTGGGACATAAAACTAGCCTCAGCAAATTTAAGAAGATTGAAATCATCCCAAGCATATTCTCTGATCACAAGGCTTTGAAATTGAATATCAACTGCAAAAAGAAAGCAGGAAAAACCACAAATATGTGGAGATTAAACAACATACTTTTAAAGAAGAACTGGGTCAAAGAAGAAATAGGAGAGATCAAAAGATACATAGAAACAAATGAGAATGAAAATACATCCTACCAAAATTTATGGGATGCAGCAAAAGCAGTTTTAAGAGGAAAATTTACATCATTACCGGCCTATCTCAAGAAGCAAGAAAAATCACAAATAACCTCATGTTACACCTTAAAGAACTAGAAAAAGAACAAATGAAACCCAAGATCAGCAGAAGAAAGGAAATAATAAAAATCAGAGCAGAACTAAATGAAATAGAGAACAAAAAGACAATAGAAAGAATTAATGTGACAAAGAGCTGGTTCTTTGAAAAGATTAACAAAATTGACAAAACCTTGGCTAGACTCAAAAGATAAAAAGAGAAAAGACACTAATAAACAAAATCAGAAATGAAAGAGGGGAACTTATCACAGATGCCACTGAAATACAAAGGATCATCCAAGAATACTATGAAGGACTATATGCCACCAAATTCAATAACCTAGAAGAAATGGACAACTTGTTAGAAACATATAGCCTTCCTAGGCTGAATCATGAAGAATTGGAAAATCTAAGCAGACCGATCACCAATAAGGAAATTGAATCAGTCATCCAAAACCTTCCCAAAAGCAAAAGTCCGGGACCAGATGGCTTCACTAGTGAATTCTACCAAACATTCAAAGCGAACCTAATACCTATCCAACTCAAACTCTTTCAAAAAATTGAAGAGACAATACTCCCTAACTCATTTTATGAGGCAAACATTACCCTAGTACCAAAACCTGGTAAGGATAACACAAAAAAGAAAATTACAGAGCAATATCTCTGATGAATACAGATGCAAAAATCCTAAACAAAATTCTGGCAAATTGAATGCAACAATGCATTAAAAAGGTTACACATCATGACCAAGTGGGGTTCATCCCCTGGGCACAAGGATGGTTCAACATATGCAAATTGATCAATGTGATACATCACATAAACAAAATCAAGGACAAAAATCATATGATTATATCAATAGATGCAGAAAAAGCATCTGACAAGATACAACATCCATTTATGATTAAAACTGATTTAAAATGGGTGTAAAAGGAAAATACCATAACATAACAAAGGCCTATATGACAAACCCTCTGCTAATGTCATAATTAATGGTGATAAACTGAAGCACTTTGCTTTACATTCAGACACACCACAGGGATGTCCCCTATCACATCTGCTTTGCAACATTTGAAGTCTTAGCCAGAGCAATCAGGCAAGAGAAAGAAATAAAAGGCATCCAAATTGGGAAGAAAGAAGTAAATTTTCACTTTTTGCCGATGACATGATGCTATATATAGAAAACTCTAAAGACTCCACCAAAAAGTTATTAGAAACACCGAATACAGTCAAGTTGCCGGCTACAAAATCAACGTACAAAAGTCCATTGCATTCCTGTACACTAACAATGAAATCTCGGAAAAAGAAATTAAAAAAAAAACAATTTCTTTTGCAATTGCAACAACAAGAATAAAATACCTAGGAATAAACTTAACCAAGGATGTGAAAGACCTATATGCTAAAAACTATAAGAAATTTTTAAAAGAAATTGAAGAAGACACAAATAAATGGAAAGACATTCCATGTTCATGGATTAGAAGAATTAACATTGTTAAAATTGCCTTATTACCCAACGCAATATACACATTTAATGCAATCCCCATCAAAATCCCAATGACTTTATTTTTTAAAAGAAATAGAACAAAAAAATCATCAGATTTGTATGGTACCACAAAAGACCCTGGATAGCCTAAGCAATCCTAAGAATAAAGAACACTGTTGGAAGTATCACACTCCCTGACTTCAGCTTGTACTACAAGGCAACAATAAACAAAACAGTATGGTATTGGCAGAAAAACAGACACACAGGCCAACAGAATAGAATTGAGAACTCAGAAATCAACCCACATAAATATGGACAGATAATTTTTGACAAAGAAGTCAAAAACATACAATGGAGAAAAGACAGCCTCTTCAATAAATGGTGCTGGGAGAATTGGAAAGCCATGTGCAAAAGAATGAAACTGGATGCTATCTGTCACCATGTACCAAAATTAATTCAAAATGGATCAAAGACTTAAGCATAAGACCAGAAACAATACACTACATAGAAGAAACCATGAATACTACACTTATGGACCTTAGGCTCAAAGAGCATTTTATGAATTTGACTCCAAAGACAAGGGAAGTAAAAGCTAAAATAAATGAATGGGACTATATCAAACTTAAAAGCTTCTGCACAGCAAAAGAAACTATTGACAAAATAAAGAGGCAACCAACTAAATGGGAGAAGATTTTTGCAAACAGTGCCTCTGATAATGGGCTAATATCCAAAATATACAAGGAACTCATGCAACTCAACAACAAAAAGCCAAATAACCCAATTGAAAAATGGGGAGAGGACTTGAAGAGACATTTCTCCAAAGAGGACATAGAAATGGCCAATAGACATATGAAAAAAGGCTAAACATCACTAATCATCAGAGAAATGCAAATAAAAACCCAATGAGACATCACCTCACACCAATTAGAATAGTTATCATCAACAAGATAAATAATAACAGGTGACGGAGAGGCTATGGAGAAAAAGGAACCCTCATATGCTGTTGGTGGGAATGTAGATTGGTGCAGCTGCTATGGAAGGCAGTGTGGAGGTTCCTCAAAAAATTAAGAATAGAATTACCATTTGACACAGCAATCCCCCTCCTGGGTATCTACCCAAAAAATTTGAAAACATTTATCCATAAAGATATATGTGCTCCAATGTTCATTACAGCTTTATTTATGGTGGTCAAGACATGGAAATAACCAAGGTGTCCTTTGATAGATAAACGGATAAAGAAGTTGTGGTATATATATATGCAATGAAATACTATTCTGCCACAAGAAAAGATGAAATAGGACCATTTGTGACAATATGGATGGATTTTGAGATTATTATGCTAAGCAGAATAAGTCAGACAGGAAGTCGAGAACCATGTGATTTCACTGATATGTGGTATATAAAACTGAAAACTTTAAATAAAAGAACAAGGCAAACAAATGAAGAAATAAAAACTCATAGACACAGACAATAGTTTAGTGGTTACTGGAGGGTAAGGGGGAAGTGGGATTGTAGATGAGGGTAAAGGGGATCAAAGAAAAAAAAAAAGAAAAAGAAAACAAGAAGCAGATATTTGTATAGATCTATCTGCCAGACACTGTGCTAGCTTTTTAGAGATGCAAAAAGTATTATGACTTAGGATTTTATCTAAGAAAATCATAATACAACTATGCAAAAAACAACTGACTATGCTATAACACGACTAATGTATAAAAATGGCATGAATAAAATTCTGTCAGAATATAGAAGTGGCAGTGATTAATTTAGCTGGAATATGTAGAAATGTTAACAGAAAGGGTGATAGAAATGGCATTTACACATCTGTACATGTTTTTTTTTTTTTTTTTTTTTTTTTTTTTTTAGATTTGGGTGCTCTTCCTTTAGTCTCATCTCTTGATTAGTCTTTGCTAGGTGAAGGACAGGGCAGAGCAAAAACACAAAGTGAACCTGTGACATGGACTGTTTCACAAATAGGTAGTAGACCGACAGTGCTAAAACACAAAGCATGTAGAATCAGAATGATATTCATGAAGATTAATTTGAGTTGGGCTTCAAAGAATGTGTGGAATTTAGTAAATAATACTAACTTTTGCACACAGTATTAAATTTATATTTTTTTCCCCTTAGAATTATTTATCTTTTATTTCCAACTACAGAAAATTTTACCCATTCCCCAGGTTCACATCAAGTCCCTAAAAATTCCAACATTGGAGTTAAGTCAACCCTGTCTAAGCTTCAGTTACCTCTGGTGTTTAAAGAAATGTAGAAGTCTTGGCCCCCACTTTAGAGGTTTTGATTCTGGAGATTTGTTTTCAAGATGTCTGATTGTGGGACCCTAGGATTACTAATTGGTAGTTTGTCATAGCTCATTCTGATCTGAAACACTGGCCTACCAAATGTCAATACCTAGGATGAGATAAATACATATTTGCTGAATTGACTGTTTCTCTGCAAACTAAATGCTTAAGCAAGGTCTCCTCCTAATTTTATTTGCTTTATACCAGGAAGATGTTTTAATGTACACATTTACTCTAAGATCCAAGAGGTCAAATCAGGAAAGACTTTCCTATATAATCATTTTGGGGATAAGGAACTCAATCTGTCTATATCCTCTCATCAATACACATGGTTCAATCAAGAAATACCATCTCACCATCTTGTTTAGACTATAACAAAAGAAGGATTCTAAATGTATGTGGTTTTAATGTCAATATTTTTCATATATAGCTCTAAGATGAATTTTAACTCATCAACCAAATTTAATCAAATTGTTCAAATTGCATACATATTACAGAAAACTCTGGAAACAAAAATTTCTAAATGAACTTCATTGGATACTGAAGAATTAGTCATTATTGAGTATAACCAGATTTCTAAATTCTGTTCACATTAGTCATAGAGCTTTGTCTGTGTGAATAATGTAATTAGAACAGTTGTTGATGATGACTTGTTTATCTTTGACCATTTAGTAAGCATTTTTAATGAATAAGTTTTGAATTATTTGTATGCCCTCACAGGCCATAATGAATGCATCTTTTCAAAATATAAATAAACTATTTTTATTTCTGAGACATGATGTTCTGGAGTCAAATCCCATAGCTGTCTATTTAATTAGATCTTGCTGGGTTGCTATTTTATCAGTAGGCGTTACACTAGCTCAATACTCAAGGTCAATATAGACATGACTAAGAAAATCATGTTTTCTCATGGACAAAAGATGGGAACTTGGAGAGTAAAGCAAAACATATTCAGAATATAATGACATTTTAAAGTATTTTATAATTAATATTTTTCTGAGTACTATAGACACTATGTTCCTTGCTCCTCCAGTCTTTCAGTGAGAGGACATTTAGGCATACATGATACACAAGGACTAATATTATGGGATTTACATAAAAATGGTAGAGTATAAAATGCTATTCCAAAGTATAGTGTTTATAAACTGTATCATGTGTGTGAATCACTTCCCCTCTGTTCATAGTATGTACCTTTTCATGTTATTATGTGAAAAATTTTTATTTACCAGGTATCATTTCAATATCATATTTTCTAAAAACGAGATTTAATATGGCAAATCAACATAGGTAGAAATTAATAGAACCTAAGGTGTTTTATAAAGGGATAATAGGTTAGGCCATATTGTTATATATGTACACTTGAAATATGTAAAGTTGAGTAAGTGCCAGAACTGGCATTTGAACCAGGTAACAGACTCCAGAATTTCTGATCTCAATCACTGAGAGAGGAATTTGCCTATATAACTCCTAATATTAAAATTCATGCTGGGAGTAAGAAAGCCCCTTATAAGATGAAGGGGTAAATTCTGTGGCTATATAATGTTGAACAAATTATTTTAACACTCTGCCTGCTACATGAGAAAATTCATTTGCTAAACTATAAAAAATGTATTTAAATTAAAAATAAATAGAATATATTGCCTAATTTTTTAATATAGTGGAAAAAACATTAAACTTAGAATCAGGATTCTGATTCTCTCTGTCTAGACCCATGGTTCTCTAAACTATGCCACAAAGCACCCTGGAAAACGGACAGTGAACTTACAGGGGTACCATGAGGTATTTTAACATTTCTTTTTTTTTTTTTGAAGGAAACACAGTGACACTTGTCATATGTTGGTCACTACATAAACTGCTAGCTCAAGGTATTTCACAGTTTTGACATTGTCCCACTACATTTCCTTCAATTATATCATATATTTGTGAAAATAAGGTTTCAATAGTCACTATGATAAAAAGCAAGTAGCAGGTGAAAATCAAATGTGGAACAGAAAATGAGGATGATGGTATATGACCAATTCCAAGGTTTGGGAAATAATGCAGTGCCTAGTAAGAGCACATATCCCATTGATAAGTAATGATGGTTGAGAATATTTTTTTTCCTTTCAATTAACATGTGTGATTTTGTTTAAATGGCTACTAAGTTGTTAGAGCATAAATAATTTCAGTTGTTTGGATGTAAGTACTTAATAAACAGAACTATTTGATATTTATTTTGTACTAGGGACATCATAGAAAACTTACTGAGAATCTAAGGGCTTTGTGAACTGAGAAATTTGAGGAAACTGGAGTAGAAGTTTGCTTTTTGGTATATTGAAGTAGTTTTTTCTTGGCTTCAATTTTATTATCTGAGAAAGAATGGGCCAGAGCAAATTGCCTCAAATGCTAGTCTAATTCTAACAGGCAGTGATTCTATAACAAGGCACAAGGTAATTTAGGTGACTTTTACAATTCCATATCCCATTCGCCTATAGTACTTAAACACTGTCTTAAATTGAGTAAAACATAGAATGTAGCTATCCCATTTAATGATTTTTCTAATGTATTTTAAACCAGATCTTTTAAAATAAATGAACTGTTGGATGTAGTAAATGACTTAGACATTTTACAAATGTGTCTCACCTTCCTCTTTAATCTATAGAGCTCATGGGGTTGTTTTGTTTTGTTTTTGGCATTTAGGTGTTTTCTCCACTTGTTAACACATTGAATTAGAAAATTCCCAGAGTAAGTGAAAATCTGTAAGTGAAAATACTTTGTAAATATTGGAAAATCCAAAGTGTCTGAACTACCTAAGAAAATATTGTCACATGAAAATTTCAAATAAAAAACAAGTAGCCCACTATTTCCAATAAAAACCCTGGCTAATAACCACACTACAATTGCATTTGTTTATATTGCCAACTTACACAAGGAAATGACCATTTAGAAAATTGGTGAATGTGTGTTTATAAAAAATAGTACTTGCTACATGGAACAGTATTAGATTCTTAGTAGGCATCTATCAAATAATTGCTTTTTTATTTCAGGTACAATAGGTTCATATCACTTGGTAGGTTTTTTTGGGGGGTGTTTTTGGCTAAAAATGTTGGCCATAAATAGGTGTTATGTTGCATCCAGATGATTAATACATTTGATTTTATTGTCAATGCTGAAAAGAAAGAAAATTGCAAAATATTTGTGAGATATTCAACCCTTGGTTCAGTGAATTTAGAAATGCAGAAAAAAGATCTTTTATTTTGGACAACTGCATAGTAGCAGAATGGCTTTGTGAATGGAGTGTGAGTTCTTGCACAGTATACATTTAATGGCTGTTTGTTGAATTAAAACAAGCAAAAAGAAAAGTCCCCCAAATTGCCACCCATTGATTTAATTCTATAGTAAACTGCATACATGGAAAGAAGTAATTCAAATCTTTTCTTGGTCATATGGCCATAGAGAAGAGTTCACAGTTGATTAGTCTGAATAAAAGTTGTGGAATATTTAAACAACTATATCTAAGTTTAAATTATTTCATTTTTCAATAGTAATAAAGATTTCCTCGATGAATGAATATAGAAAAAGTGGTGCATATATATGCACAAGGGAATATTATTTAGCCTTAAGAAAGAAGGAAATCCTGCCATTTCGGACAACGTGGATGAACCTGGAGGATATTACGCTAAGTGCAATAAAGCAGACTAGAATGACAAATACTACATGAAACCGCTTATATGAGGAATCTAAAATAGTCAAGTTCATAGAAGCAGAGAGGAGAATGGTGGTTGCCATGTGCTGGAGGGAGAATGGGGAGGTATTCGTCAACGGGTACAAAGTTTCAATTACACAAGACGAGCAAGTCCTAGAGATTTATTATACTATAGAGCATGGTACCTGTAGTTAGCAATGTCATATCGTATACTAAAAAATTTAAGAGAATTGATCTTATGTTAAGTGTTCTTATCACAAAATAAGTAATAAAGAGGCCGGGAGGAAACTTTCGAAGTGATGAATATGTTTATGGCATAGATTGAGGTGATAGTTTCACAGGTGTATACTAATCTCTAAACTCATTAAGTTGTATACATTAAATATACAGCTTTTTGTATGTTAATCATACCTCAGTAAAGTGGTTTAAAAAAAGATTTCCTCTAGGTAGCAAAGAAAACACTTGGTGCTTTAAAATAAAAATGAAGAGTGGTAAATATGTAAAACCTTACAGACCATCCATTGTTTCCAAACAAAATTTAGATACATTATAAGGCCTTGGTTGGATCACAACAAGGGTATCTATCTTGGAGACAAATAATCAATTATTATTTTTTTACAAGTGAACTGAAGTGGCTGGAACAGTTCTGTCCATTTTTTTTAGCAGTCTATTCAGTGTTTGTATACATTTGTTTCAAATACTTATTGCTATAAATTGATTTAATTAAGTGTATTAGTTTCCTACTGCTGCTGTAACAAATTACTACAAACTTAGTGGCTTAAACAATACAAATTATTATCTTACAGTTAAGGAGGTCAGAATTCTCAGTGGGCAAAAATCAAGGTGTCAGCAGAGCTGTGTTCCTTCTGCCGCTCTAGGGAAGAATCAATTTCCTTGCCTTTTCCAGCTTTCAGAGGCTGTACTCATTTCTTGGCCGCAGCTCTCTTTATACTAAAAGCCAACAATCACCTCACTGACCTCTGCTTCCATAATCACATCTTCTCTGCCTCCAGCCTCATTCTTTCCCTTGTAAGTACTCTCCTGATTACATCATCCCATCTGGTTCTGCACAGTGGCTTTTTCCATGTAAGATAACATCTTTGCGGGGGGTGGGGGTGGTGTCATTCTTCTTACCATATTAAGGTATACCCTGCTTTATTCAATGAATATTCTATGAAGGCTCTAAGTTTACTAGATTAGCTCCTCTAGTTTGACACATAGAATTCAGACTTATATTTGGTAGAGTAATTATAAATCATACACTAATCAGATATTACCACATATTTCTTTAAATGCAGCTCGAAGTGACAGCAAGAAAGTGAAATGATGAGACTGACTTGTAGTATAAAAAATTTTCTACAATTTGAAAACAGTTTTTAAATTTAAAGTTTGTTTTAGGTTTCCATTTACCTGAAACCTGAAGAACATTTGCCAGTAGTTTTATAGTAAATGAGCAAGATGAATAAATGGCCCTGTTTAGAAATTAATTTTTATTTATGGAGATGGAACACAGCTTTCGTTTGTTCTCCAGGAAGAAAGTTCTTTCCTACCAGAAGGGGCTTAAAGTACCCCATCTATTGGCATAGCACGTAGAGCTTGTTGGTTTCACACAGCGATTTCAGCTGCCAAGAACACAGTGCCATTGGAGACAAATAGTAGTAACATCATACAGCTCTTGCATCAAAAAAGCTGGTGGCCAGCAATTTTTTAGAACAGAGGTTCTCAGTCCTTATTATGGATAAATATTACCTGGGGAATCTTATGAAATTGCAGATTCTGACTCATATCTGTGGAGTCCTAAGATTCTGTGTTTCTTATGAGGTTCCAAATGATACTGATGCTGTTGGTTTCTGAACCACACTTTGCATATCGGGGTGGTAGAACATTCTGAAATGGAACAAAGGCTGCAATAGAAATCACCTTATAAAAACATAGTTCTTAACACATTGCTTTGAATTAGTAATTAACAATAAAAATTTTGTTGTGAACTCAGAACTAATAAGAAATGAGTATTTCAATAAAGATTGGGTAGGACATATGGTTACCACCTTTTCTTTAGCGAGGAAGAAGTGAAATTATATTTTAATTAGAATCCTCTATATACTCTTTCCAGTCACTTACAAGTAGGAACATATGGTAAAAAATATTGTTCACATTATGATCCATGAATTTACTTCTTCTCAATACACTTTTTTCTTCACTTAAAGAATACCTTATATTATTGTTATATATGTAGTTGATATCACTGGTTGGTTCTGTTTCTGGGATCAAGTTTCAGTGCCCAGATTGGGAAAATCTAGGTGAGCCCTAACTCTTGACAATTCCATTCTTATTTTTGAAGGTTAGTTTTTACAGGGCTCTCTATTTAAACTTCATATTTGTTTCTCTTACCTGAAAATAATCAGATGATAAAGCATCAAGCAAGTAAATAAATAATACGATATCAGACAGTTAAACAGATGCAGTTAATAGAATGGTAGTGAGAAAATTGTGTTCGGCAGAGATGGATGAAGTCAGGCAAAAGTTGGGGGTAAAAATTCTAGGCTGAAAAGAATAGCAGATGTAAAGACCTTGATCAGAAGAACAGCTAGTCTTACTTGCGGAATGAAAAAGTCAGTGTGGCTGGAGTGAAGTGAGTGAAGAAGAGAATGGAGGAAATGACCTTGAAGAGTTTGTAGAGAACAGATGATGCTGCACTTTGTGGGCTGTGATGTTAAGAAGTTTGGATATTATTCGAGGTGTGATGGAAGTATACTAGAACGTAACAGAGGCAAAAGGAACAGATTAATTACTGGAAATCTACAAGTCTGTTATTTGACCTCCTCTCTATGTTCCCCATTAAGGCACCTACGACTCTATTTCCTATTTGTTTATTTTATGGCCTATCTTCCAATAGTGAATGTAAGGTCCTTGAATTTTCAAGTTGCTCATCACTATGTCCCCAGTGCCCAGAACACTGCCTGACCTGTGATAATTTCTTAGTAATTTGGAGTTTTCTGAAGGCATGGTAGGTAGGACTTTTTGGTTGATGAGTTTGAGGAGAAGATACAAAAGAAAGAGTCTAAGATAAGAAGTATGTTTTTCCTTCCGACAAAATGGATTTTAAAAGGTACACTATAACACAGCTAAAAAAAAACGAAACAACAAAATGAAGTCATAATGATTAATTATGTTTGGAAAGAAATACAATTTGAGTCTAGCTTGAAATATATTAAAATTAGGATTAATGGTGAGATATTCAAGGGGGAAATGTTCTGTAGTAATTTGGAGAGGAGAGACTCCTGTAGTGAATCTTATTCCCACAACACCAGTTCCATGTGATTTAATAGGTGTTCTGCCAAGGAAAAGTCACAGAGTTCACATCTGCTCACAGGATCTTTCTTTCTCCTCTTTTTATTGGCTTTGGTACTTCTCCAGGTCTTCATTTTCATCTATATTATTATTTGTTTTCAGTATGTCCTTAAGCTGATTTTCTTCATTATAATGATAATTTATTATAATAATCTCAAAATGTATATATTTTTGTATTTATTTTAGTTAATTATGTATATTTAAACTTTTAGCATGTTCTTTAAACTAATTTTCAAAATTAAAAAAAACAACAACCTGTAGTTTATATTTTATTGCTGTCGTTCTAGAAAAAGCACGCATGGCATGTAGGTAGATGTATGACAGGCATTTGAGAGGAATACCTGAGGGCTTATCATGCCCTGAAAAACACGGTTTGATGTTTAGAATTGCCCTACTACTCTCAGTTGCCTTTACTTAGCTCTCCTAACTTCTAGTTCCAGCACTGGTAAAAATAAGTAGGAATTATCATAACAATACTGTCTTTTTATATCTCAGGTTTTCTGTTCTAAATAATACTGGGCATCATGGTCTGAGTTGGGTCCCCCTTCCCCCAAATTGATGTGTTGAAGATTTAATCCTCAATGTAACTGGATTTGGAAATAGGGTCCTTAAGGAGGTAATTAAATGAGGTCATAAAGGTGGGACCTAATACAATATGGCTGATGTCTTTAGAAGAAGAGAAAGAGACACAAGGGTTATACATGCACCGAGCAGAGGCCATGTGAGGACAAAAGGGGATGGTGGTCATCTGTAAACCAAGGACAGTGACCTTAGGAGAAAACAACCCTGCCAACACCTTTATCTTATACTTCCATCCTCCAGAACTATGACAAAACAAATTTCTGTTGTTTAAACCACATGATCTGAGATATTTTAGTAGAGCAACCCTAATAGACTAATATACCAGGTTCTAAACCATCACTGCTATATGTAAAGCTAGCTGTGAAACACAGAGCTTCCTCTCCTAAGCCAATGGGCAGAGCTAGACACATGGCTGTCCCTGACGTGAGGGGACCAGTAAATACCGTGTGCCAAATACCGAAGGAGAGCAGAATGGGGTACTGGGCAGTAGTAGTGATGTGTACTGCATGCCCAGTTGTCGGTTGTTTTTCTTAATGGATTATATTGATTTCTCATCCTCTTCTTATTGCCTCTCTAAGACCTCGTACTCCCATTGACTTGCATCCACATTTGATTTTGCTTTTCCACTTACAGAATGTAAGTTTTTTATAACTAGCTATTCAGTTCCATTATTACATACGTATGTGACTTGCTCTGGGAGGCCTATTTATCATCACAAAATAGTTCCAATTCAGGAGATTAAAATTACTTTGAGAACTCATGTTCAATTAATAAAAGGCGTATATGGATATATATATATATCCATCTCTGCCCAACACAGTTCTCTATCTCTCCATTCTTTCCTTCATCCTTTTAACTACCTGAAATTGTATAATAGCAACATGCACACCTATTGCCTATTCTTTTCTAATATAAGTCTCTAATAAAAGGAACAAGGGTTTCATGGAGAAATGGCTGGAGAAGAAAGCACACAAGATGAACCTGGAACAACTAACTTAAAGGAAAGAAATAATAATACAGATGATGGGTCATGTCAAAAGAACACAGGAGCCAGTAAAGAGCTATCAATGGCCAAAACTGAAGCAGTTTGAGCAACAAAATAAATAAAATATTATTAGATTCCAGTAAGTCCTCATTTAGCATTATCAATGGGTTCTTGTAACTGTGGTAAAATAGAGTACAACGAAACCAATTTTACCACAGGCTAATTGATATAAACAAGAGTTAAGTGCCTAGGGCATCTCATCAATGTTATAATGAAACAACATTGATCAAAATGTTATTCTACTACATACTGTATAACCAAAAGTATAAAATGAATATCTATGAATCCATACAGGTGTAAATAATTTCTTAAGTAAATTAATACATGGAGAAGAGAAAAATATCCTATGCAGAAGAATTCCAAATAAATTATGTAGATACCCTGCTCTAAGGGAGGGGGAGCATAAGTTCCCACTTCTTAAGTGTGGGATGTGCATAATGACTTTATTACAAAAAGTACAACATAGAAACTGGGGGGGAGAGTAACTTACTAGTGGAGAAACCTGACAAGCACTACTTCAGCCAGGTGATCAAGGTCAACTTCAACAGTCACAAGTTATGTTGATAGTATGTAGCCTTGATACGATGTAATGAAAATGACCCTCCACCTCTATGACATTCCTCCCCAAAACATATAACCCAAGGCCAATTGTGAGAAAAACACGATTTATGTAGAGAAGCATTTTACAATATACCTGACCAGAACTCCTCAAAGTTGTCAAGGTCATCAGAAATAAGGCAAGTGTGAGAAATTGTCACAGCCAAGATAAGCCAAAGAAAACATGACAATGAAATGTAATGTGGTACCATGATGGGATCCTGGAACAGAAAAAGGACATTACATATAAATAAAGGACATTACATACAAAGCTGTATAAACTATGGACTTTAGTTAATAATAATGCCTCAATATGGGTTTATTAATTGTAGCCAATGTAGTATACAGTAAGATAGTTATGGGGAAACTACTGATTTTACTGTCTGTACACATTTGCTGTATATCTAAAGCTTTTCTTTAAAAAGTATATTGATAACAAAATATGGTTGAGAGAAAAATATTTCAACGTATTACATCCTATTTGGTAGGACCATGGTAGGAGCTTTTATTAATCTTGGCTCAGGAAAACATTTGCCCACCCTAAGTGAATACAGTCTCCTAGAATGTTGCTAGAGGAAACATTTATGTTAGAAAACAAAAGCCCGTATGTACAAAGCTAAAGAATCCTTTATTTCTTGCCATATGGCAAACTGATGTTGGCATAGATAAGAGTGGGTGAAATAATTTGACCCTATTTAATGTTAGAACTATGGTTTTTAATTACCTGGCACATGTAAAAGGAACTTTTTTTCTTCTAAGGCTGATTTAGCAAACTTCAAAATGAACCTGGGGTGTTCTGGCAATTATGTTATTTCTGCCAGGATGCATGCAAATTTTTTAGATATCTGGTCTCAATTTGACAGTCTTTTGAACTTGACATATATATATATATATATATATATATATATATATATATATATATATATATTATGTGCCATCAGCTGACATAATAATTTCAGGAGATCTGATACACAGATTGGCAGTATTTTACTTTATTTCCCTCATAACAAAATAAATCTTGACTAGGGATAAATGTAATTCTTGAGCCCATTAATGAGGTATTGTGTAAATCAAAGAGGTAACTAAAAACACCTGGGTGAATTAATTTCTGAGCAGAATCTGCTAATGTTGACTAACACCCAAGCATTTCTCAGTGTCCCTCATAACACCAGTTCCATGTGATTTAATAGATATTCTGCCAAAATCTGTGGTCATGTAAGTTTGGGAAAAGCTGTTTAACTAAATTAAGTAGATTTTCCCCAAGACTTCCCATAATATACTAATGTGTTTTGTGATTCCTCAGTTTGTATAATTTCCTAAGATTTTTGACCATAAAATCCATTTTTAAAGAAAACATTATTATTCTTAGAAAACAGTTTCTGTGGAGCTCAATATCTCAAAGGCTAGTCTTATGATTGGCAGCATCAGCATCAATCAGAAAATTGTTAAAAGTGTAAATTCTTGTGCAGGACCTTAGACCTCCTTAACAGAAAGTGTTAGGTTGGCGCCCAGTGATCTGCTTTTATCAATTCTTCCAGGTGCTTCTGCTGCATGCTAATATTTGAACACCATTCGTCTAGGAGAAACTCACATCTTGATCTTAGAGACCAATACTGTTGATTGCTTATTATCTTTACTATCTTCTCCTTCAAAAGATTGACATCTTCAAGTAGGCTGAAAGGCACTACTTCATCTTGACTTTCAAAGGAGATGTATATGAGTTCTTAGTACTAGGAGTGGGATCAGAAGGATATATATTGGTTAGGATATCTGAGATAACCAAAAGACTTCTTTGTTTCTATAAGCATCAGATTTTTTCCCCCGCTTTTATTGATTTCTAGTTTTATGCCGTTGTGGTCAGAAAAGATACTGGATGTGATTTCAATCTTCAACATTTGTTAAAACTTGTTTTGTAACTTAATATATGGTCTACCATGGTGAATTTTATATGCATGCTTGAGAAGAATGTGCACTCTGTTGCTCTTTGGTGCAGTGTTCTATGTATATCTATTAGGTTTGTTTGATTTAAAATGTGCTTCAATTCCAGTATTTCCTTCTTGATTTTCTATCTGGGTGATCTATCCATTATTAAAAGGAGGATATTGAAGTCCTCTGTTATTATTGTATTGCTATCTATTTCTCCCATCAGATCTGTTAATATTTACTTTATATAAGCGATCCAATATTTGGGAAATATGTATCTGCAATTGATATACTCTCTGAATGAATTGACCCCTTTATTATTGTATAGCTATCTTTTTTGTGTCTCTTGTTATCATTTTTGCTTAAATTATATTTTGTCTGATGTAAGTATTGCATGGAATATATTTATCTGTCTCTTCACTTTCAGCCAATGTGTGTGTCATTAAAGCTAAAATGAGTCTCTTGTAGGCAGCATATATTTCGGTCTCTTTTTTTTTTGCTTGTTTGTTTCAATTCAGCCACTTTCTTTTGATTAAAGAATTGAATCCATTTACATTTAAATTGATTATCGACAGATAAAGATTTACTCTTGCCATTTTGTTGTCTTATGTTTTGTAGTTAGTTCCTTTATTCCTTTTTTCCTCTCTTGTTTTCTGTAGTAATTTATTTGTTATTTGTTGTGACATGCATTGATCTCTTTCTCCTTATGTTTTATGTGTCTATAATAGATTTTTACTTTGTGGTTACCATGAGACTTACAAGAAATATATTATAGATATAACAGTTTATTTTAAGCTGATAACAACTTAACTCTGATATCGCAAAAAACTACTTTTCTCTGCCACATTTTATGGTTTTGGTGCCACAATTTACAAATTTTTGTATTGTGTATCAAATAACAAATAATTGTAGCTATAATTATTTTAATACTTCTGTTTTTAAACCTTTATACTAGAATAAAAGTTATTTATACACCTCCATTAGAGTATTCTAAATTTGTCTACCTACTTTTATGAATGACTTTTATATTTTGATGTTTTCACATTACTTTTATGTCTCATATTAGCTTCCTTTTATTTTAGCCTGAAGAACTCCCATTAGCATTTCATATAAGACAGTTTTAGTGGTGATGCACTCCTTTACCTTTAGTTTGTATGGGAAAGACTTTCTCTTTTATTTCTGAAGGATAGTTTTCCTTGTTAAAGTATTTTTGGCTACCAGTTTTTATCTTTTGGCACTTTGAATATATAATATCATTCTCTCCTGGATTGCAAGGTTTCTGTTGAGAAATCTGCTCACAGTCTTATAGAGGTTCCCTTGTATGTGAGAAGTCTCTTCACCTGCTGCTTTCAAAATTCTCTCTTTGTCATGATATTTGACAATTTTGTTATAATATATTTCAGTGAAATCTTCTTTAAATTGAACCGTTTTGGGGACCTTTAAGCTTCAGGTACCTGAATGTCCATATCTTTCCCCATACTTAGGAAGTTTCCAGACATTATTTCTTTAAGTAAGCTTTCCATGTATTTCTCTTTCCACATCCTGTGCAACTCCCATAATGTGTATTTTAATTTTGTTGATCATGTCCCATATATCACCTAGCCTTCTTTTTCATTCTTTTTTTCTCTTCTGACTGGATACTTTTAAATGACTTGTCTTTCAGTTCACAGATTCTTTCTTCTCTTTGATTAAATCATTGTTGACAATATCTATTATATTTTTTGTTTTATTCATCATATTCTTCACCTCCAGAATTTTTCTTTCATTCTTTTATTATGATTTCTGTCTCTCTGTCGGACTTCTCATTTTGTTCATGTATTATTTTTCTGATTTCTTTGAGTTGGCTATATGTGTTCTCTTGTGTTCACTGAGCTTTCTTAATAAAATTATTTTGAAATTCTGTCAAACAATTCATAGATCTCCATTTTTTTTGAGGTCTGTTCCTGAAAATTGTTGTATTCCCTTTGCAATGCCATGTTTCCTTGATTTTTTTTGTGTTCTTCTTTGAAATTTTGTGTTGCTCTCTTTGCGTTTGAAGTAGTCACATCCTCCAGTCTTTACTGACTGGCTTCAAGAGAGAAATGCCTTTAGCATTTATCCAAGCTAGGGACTCTTATGCTCTCTCAGATCATTTGTATGGATGTATCCATTTGACACCTTCTGTTCCCTCTTGTGGGGGAGGACTCTTAATATTGTGTGCCTTCTTTCAATCCTGCAAAGCCAGGCTGGGTGCTGAGAGCCTCTCATTTCTTTTCCCTCAAGTGGTGCTCTGAAATGTTTGTTTATATGCTTTCTCTCAATCATCCAGAATAGGGCTGGATTCTGTACTTGCTTTGCAAGTCATGTGTAAAGGTTTCCACTGGACATCTGCAGGGGCATGTCTGGGGAGCTGGCCACAGAGAGGTGGGTGAGGCACATAGCATAGGAGTTCCCCGTAGGCCATCTGAGGGGATCTGCTGGGAAGGTGTCCCCAGAGGCTGATGGTTGGGATTTCTTATGAATTCTGAGTAGTATTTAGTAAGATCCACAGCCCTTTGATGATTTTGAACACTTGTTGCTGTGCTTTCAACTTCTCTGTACTCCTTGTCCATGGCTAGCACCTCAGTATTCTGAATGGAGTGAGAAAGAAGTGGGTCTCTTGAGCAATGTTTTGTATGTCTGGAGAAGTTGGGTATACATACACTATGCTTTTACTTTTTTCTGTGGGAGAAATGGCAGGCTGAGGGGTTCTCTCTTGGCACTGATCTGTGCCACCTTGGGAGATAGATGATTCAGGTAAAGTGAAATTTTTCTTCTTAACCTCTTAAACATATCTATTCTCAATTTTTTTGCTCCAGCAGTATGTTGAAATTTCTCTGTCAGACATCTGGACTCCCATGTAGGTATTCTCATCCATGATGGTTGTCAAGATAGATGTTCTGAGGGGGAACAATGGTAAAAAACTCTTATTCTGACATCTTGCTCTGAATTAATATTTTTAAACACTTAAAGTGTGCATAAGTTCAGAATGTATTAAATTAATAAAAATCAAATATGAATAATGATTTCAGTCTTCTATGATTACATGAGGGTTGTCTTTGATTGTTAAAATGAAGATGAAAGTTTTATATCCTTACTATATTTTTATGTATTTTATATTAAAATGATTGAGGAAGCAATAAAATAGTATGTAGTAACTGAGTTCCTCTTTCATTTATTCATTAACTCCATAAATCTGTGTTAAGTGCACACTATTTAAAAATTAAGCATTTTTTTTAATCTCAAAATGATCAGGACTTGGCTAATGAAAACAATTTTCAGTCAATTGGTTCTGAAGTTAATAAAATGAATTTATTTTCTCTATTACTTTGTTATATACTATGTTTTACTATTTAATTATTTTTAGGTATAGTGTGTTTCTCTAATTATGTATGTTGTTTCTACAATTACTGATCAGAGAAGACTACTGATTTTTAAAAATAGGATTGAAAAATAAGGTAGAAAGATAATGACTTTTAATTAAGAATAGGTATGTGTTTTAAGTAATAATTTGAGACAAAACACATTCTTGGGCAGAAGCTAAACTTTAAAATTAACTTAGAGTCACAAATTAATCTATTCACGTGGATTTTGTTTAAAAATTGTGTCTGATCCAGTTTTGGCCAATCATTTATTGAAGTCTCTTTTAAGAGTAGGACTAAAAAATAGTCTTAAGATGAATTTCAAGTAATAAACTAAATATAAAACAAAATTTATATATCTGTTTAATTTAATTTTAGTTTTTTATTAGGTTCTAAATTTCAATATAAAAATTTACATAGAGATACTCTAACTTTATATTCAGTGCCAAACACGTTTAATCAACTAATGATTAAATCTGGGCCATACAGCTATGAAACCAAAAGCACATAAGCATAGTCCGTTGGTATTTCTATTTTCAGTTTTGGAGCTTGACTAAGAAATTGCCTAGAATAATCAGTTTGTTTAAAATATTTACTCTGACTATTCTGTATTTTTTATTCCACATCAATTAATATCTTTCTTATTTTTTTATTTTAAATAAAAGTTTGCTTTTTTAAACACATATATCTCTCCCATCCAGAAATAACTGTATACCCTAATTTATAGAATATTTGGTAAATCAGTTACTGTTTGCATAATTTAGTGTGGGGTTCTGCCTTTATTGGTGGATATAAAAGTAACTTGTGGGATGTTTTGTCCAGTTTTGACTTTTGTGCATGTATTTCTTTTTAACTCTTTGCCTTGTATGATCAGATCTCTGGAATCTATATTAACTCTCCATTTTTACATGCTACATCCTCATCAATATTTTCCTTTTTCAAATGTAATAATGATTAGCATTCCTTGGAATACTATCTTTCAGTGTTACTTGCGTGTTTGAAGTATGTATGCCTTATCTCCAAATGTGTTATTAGGTCGTAAGAAGGCAGAAAGTTGTGCTCTGATAGTAGTCTATGCTAGCTGATTTTGTGGAATAAATGAACTTTTATTTTTCAATGACAGATGAGAGATAAGAGAATGGCTTTTGGAACCAATATATTTGTATTTATCTAATAAACTGTTGAAAAATGTTTACTATGTACTAGTTGAGTGCTTTATACATATTATGTCATTTGATGTTTATTATCAGTCATCTATGGGGTTGGAATCCTTGCTCTGGTATTCACTACCTATATAACTTTGGGTAAGTTAACTCCTGTGTCAGTATTCTCATCTGTAGTGTCATGATAAAAATAGTCTTCTGAAATTGTTTTGTAAAGATCAAAGAAAATATCATTTGTAAATGTACTGGTACCCAGTAATCATTATTTTTTTATATTAAGAGACTGTCCTAGAAACCATTAGATAGGTTAGTGAAGATTGAATTTATTTTTAATATCTCAATCTTTCATTTGTACACAGTTGGGAGAACTTGCTGGTTTGCATAGTGATTTATCAGTCAGGGTTGATTAGGGCAAGAAAGAGAAAAATCTAATCTGAAAACTTAAAGTATTGTTTGTCCAACAGGAAAGCCATAAGTGACATTGCTAAGAGGCAGATTTAGCATGCTCAGCCCTTAATGACAGCTAAGTCAGTCAAGCACAAGCATATCTGTTCCTTACCTCTTCTCTCTCAGGTCCCAGCCCTGAAAAGAAGTACTCAAATGGCTATTGGAGATTTGGAAAATTGGTGAAAATGAAGTCTGTCTTGACTGTTTTCCCTAACAAAGCCTCCAAAGGGGAAGTCAGCCAGCAGAAGATGGGAAGACAACTTAAATAAACTTTAGAATTGATATTTTATGGGAATGGACTTTTTATTACCTTTAAAAAAGAGACTTGTAATGACCAGAAAAGCTATAAGTCCTGCCCCAAATTTTATCTAAACATGGCACAAATCTTAGAGCAAATTTGCAGTGACAGTGGTAGGAAAAAATAAAATTACTTTCTTCATTTGCACCTTACCATATACAACACATCCAATAAATTATTAGGTTACAATTGAATTAATTAAATCCTTATTTAATTTACAAGTTTGTATAGTCAGATAATAAGGTTAATATTATAACAAGCTTTGAAGTGTTATAGATGAGGCAGCCTTAAAGCTGGGAACAAGATTCATGCCAGGTGCAGAAAATTAACCCTGGTTCTGAGAGTTGACATCCTTATTTGTTTGGTGCAAGGGGTTTAAACTTCTCATGTATACTATGTCAGTATCAAATGTATTCATGATGTGTTCATGTTATAAATGAGTACGCTAAGGGGAATTCCAGTTTCCTATTCAATACAGCAGCCATGTTAAGTTTCTGCAATAATTCAGGAATGAGAGCTAAGTACCCAAGCAAAGGTGTAATTAATGAAAAAAAGAAAGAAATGTATCTGAGAGATATTTTGCAGAAAAATGTACAACACTCAGTTACTAATTGATAAAGAGATAAAGGAGAAGGAATAGTCCAAAATGACTTTAAAATTTCAAGATTTCATGGTCAATTGTATAACAAGAATGCGTGTTTTAGTTTACAAATTCATGTACAAGAAAAATAATTTCATTTCTGTTAAAAAAATTTTTTTAATTAAAGTTTATTGGGGTGACAATTGTTAGTAAAGTTACATAGATTTCAGGTGTACAATTCTGTATTACATCTATAAACCCCATTGTGTGTTCACCACCCAGAGTCAGTTCTCCTTCCGTCACCATATATTTGATCCCTTTTACCCTCATCTACCACCCTCCTCCCCCCTTACCCTCTGGTAACCACTAAACTATTGTCTGTGTCTATGAGTTTTTGTTTCTCATTTGTTTTTCTTGTTCTTTTGTTGTTTTTGGTTTATATACCACATATCAGTGAAATCATATGGTTCTCTGCTTTTTCTGTCTGACTTATTTCGCTTAGCATATATTCTCAAGATCCATCCATGTTGTCACAAATGGTCCTATTTCATCTTTCCTCACTGCCGTATAGTATTCTATTGTGTATATATACCACAACTTCTTTACCCATTCATTTATCAAAGGACATTTTGGTTGTTTCCATGTCTTGGCCACGGTAAATAAAGCTGCAGTGAACACTGGAACACACATGTCTTTATGGATTAATGTTTTCAGATTTTTTGGGTAGATACCCAGGAGAGGGATTGCTGGGTTATATGGTAATTCTATTTTTAATTGCTTGAGGAATCTCCACACTGCCTTTCATAGTGGCTTCACCAGTCTGCATTCCTATAAACAGTGTATGAGGGTTCCTTTTTCTCCACAGCCTCTCCAACACTTGTTACTATTTGTCTTTTTGATGATAGCCATTCTAACTGGGTTGACAAAGAAGCAAAAAACATACAGTGGAGAAAAGACAGCCTCTTCAAGAAATGGTGCTGGGAGAATTGGAAAGTCACGTGCAAAAGAATGAAACTGGACTGCTATCTGTCACCATGTAACAAAATTAATTCAAAATGTATCAAAGACTTAAGCATAAGATCTGAAACAATAAAGTGCATAGAAGAAAACATAGGTACTAAACTTATGGACCTTGGGTTCAAAGAGCATTTTATGAATTTGACTCCAAAGGCAAGGAAAGTAAAGGCTAAAATAAATGAATGGGAGTGTATCAAACTTAAAAGCTTCTGCACAGCAAAAGAAACCATAGACAAAATAAAGAGACAAACAACTGAATGGGAGAAGATTTTTGCAAACAGTGCCTCTGATATGGGGCTAATATCCAAAATATACAAGGAACTCATGCAACTCAGTAACAATAAAACAAACAACCCAATTGAAAAATGGGCAGAGGACCTGAAGAGACATTTCTCCAAAGAGGACATACAAATGGCAAATAGACATATGAAAAAATGCTCAACATCACTAATCAGAGAAATGTAAATAAAACCACAATGAAAAAAATTTTTTAATATTAGCTTCAAGTCTACTATCCCTCTGACATTATATATAGCTGTTACCATACCATTGCCTATACTTCCTATGCTGTACTTTATATCCCGTGACTATATATATATATATATATTTAATTGTAGTTGACATTCAGCGTAATTTGTATTTCCTGACCATACTATGCTTTGGAGGGCTGCGATGCCTATATATTAAATGCCTTTATATATACTATATATTAAATATATATATATATATATATATATATATATATATATATATATATATATATTAGGCAATGCGATGCCTAGGGTTTGAAAGTTGGGTATCAGGTGAAGAGGAGTCTGGTTCTTGGTCATCGTCTATTTGTGCTGGCATCTGCAAAGACAACTACATTCCCATGTGATCTTTGCCCAATCGCTGTTATTCCCTTTTCTCTCTGTGTGAAAGACACCAGGACTACTAGGGCTCACCACTATGACTGTATTGCTCTTGTTATCATAAGAAAGTGAATGTTTCTGCCTCCATGAGGCACAGTAGAATGCACAGGAATGCATAAAACTGTATTCATAGGCTCCCTACATGACAGAAATGGCACACTCAAATGAATGTATTTCTGGGGGAGTTTATTTACTTGGGAATTAATTATAAAGATGTGGTGAATGTAAGGAGAACACGAGGGATAGTGCAGGTTTGCACAGCTAGCAGCAGACCCTAAAAGTGATGGGAAGCAGAGGATACCAGAACCTAGAAGGAGAGGCAATTAGGAAGTGAAGGCTGACTTGACAGGAGCAGTGATCATTCAAGGGATATAGCCAACTGAATGTGACTTTCAGGAAGATCTTCAGGGGAATAAATATTTTGATACCATTCTTTTCCTTCATTTTCTTCTGCAGTCCCCATTGCCGAATACCTCTGGAAGCCAGTAGAAAGAAAGCAGGATAGAAAGGGGTAGAAGAGTAAATCTTGAGTGGCAAATGGAATCTATCTGGCATAAGATATCAGATATGTCTGCTTAGATACCACCTTTGGTAATTTTTTTATATTGATTTAATTCTATACTTAGTACAAGGTTCTCGTTTGCTTGTTTGCCTGTGTTACCATACTTGTTAATTTTCTAGGTTCTATTGGAGATAAGAGCCTTTTGCTCTAGGATCCTTTAAAAGTATCTGAGGTCCCTTCTCTGGTCTTGGTATGTCAATGGTGGTTCATTTCTTCTTAGGGACAAAGTTCTACAGCACTTTTACTCTGTTCTGTTAACTTTCTTCACTCCCTCTACTTATAAGCTTTTATTTCTGATGAGTTCTTATTACACCTATCTGATGATTATTAAAAGATAAGGAAACATCAGTTAACTCCAGATGCATACATTACAATTGCACCAGAGAAACATGACAGGGTTGAACAAAACAAACCCAAAGTGATGACAGAGGTCGTGGCTCTGAATAGAGGCTTCATGGGAACCAGGGTCCTCAAGTCAAAACTTCTGATTATAATCAGTCTTCGATCTGGCATTTACATAACTCTTTGTCTGCAGAGATGCACAGATCTAGACCTTGGGCTTTGGATCTGTACTGAATTTAAGCAAGTATCTTACTCTTCATTTTTACTTTCTACCACTCCCTTTCCCCACGGAGACCTCTTATTTGGGTGGTGATCAAAACCATATGTTCTCTATGTTTGGGACCCGGAGGATTCTCTCATATCTTATAGTACTTCAATGTCCAATAGTTAAAATTTGCAGAAAACTCTAGTAATCAACAACAATAACAAAAGGGCATGTCCACTGAGAATTAAACCCATTAGTGATTAAGGTTTGTATTATTCTACTAGATAAAGAATTCAATCTAGCTGATTTCGGGCTTGAGAACAAAAGAAACATTGAATGGATAGTGGAAGAAGGAAATCATAAAATATCAACTATCGTTTTGCTTTATTGCACACGTGACAGTGATTATCCCTCAGTGTACACTAGTGAAATGTTGGTTAGCAATAATGTTAGCAATAATCCTTGTCTTTCTTTCCTGACCTCAGGGAAAAAAGGTTGCAATATTTCACCATTAAATATGTTTGCTGTAGGTTGTTTAAAGAAGGTCCTCATCAGATTAAAGAAGTTCTCTTGCATTCCTCATTTGCTAAGAGCTTTTACAATGAATGGGTATTAAATTTTGTCAAATATTTTTATTCTGTAATACTGAGATGATCGTATACCTTTCTTTAATTGTTTTTTAAAGTTTATGTGTTGAATTACATTGAGTGTTTTGAGTGTTAATCCAACCTCACATTCCTGGGCTAATTTTTATGTATCAACTGCTTTTAATTTATTAATATTTAGAATTTTAGGGTTTATGTTTATATGAGAAAGAGATCAGCAATTTTCCTTTCTAACAATGTCTTTGTTAAGTTTGGGTATCAAGGTTATGGTAGCCTCATAAAAAATGTTGGGAAGTGTTTGTATCTGAAGAGATTGTGCAAGATTGATGTGATATTTTCCTTAAAGTAAAGAACTACATGGAAGAATTTGTGAGTGATGCTATCTGGGTCTAAGGCTTTCTTTGTGGGAAGGTACTTGAGTACAGATTCTATTTCTTTAATTAATGTTGGAATATTCATTTAAAATTTTTTTATTTATCGGGGTAACATCGGTTAGTAAAACTAAGTTTCAAGTGTACATTTCCATAATACATCATATTTTACATCTTCTTGTTTTGGTCTTTTGTATTTTTCAAGGATTTTGTCCATTTTATCTAAATTTTACTATTGGCATAAAGGTGTTCATAATATATTCTGATTGTCTTTTTAAATGACTGTATATCATATGTAGAAATGTGCTCTTTTACAGACCTGATGATGTATCTCTCTCTCTCTTTTTCCTGATCAATCTTGTTAGGAATTTTTCAACATTGTTAATCTTCTGAAAGAATCAGCTATGTTGAATTTTCTCTATTAATACATTGATTTCTGCTCATATATTTATTATTTATTTTTAATACTCTCTTTGTGTTCGTTTTTCTTTTCATTTCCTTGGTGCCTGAGATGCATGCTTAGAAGATTGATGTTCAAACTCTAAAGCATTACATTTTATTCTAAACACTGTTTTAGATATATTCTACCATTTTCAATATGTTGTAACTTTATTATTATTCAACTCCAGTTAAATTAAAAATTTTGATTTCATTTATATATGAGCCATTTATAATAGTATTTCTTAAATTTTCAAACATTTGGCAATTTTCGAGTTATCTTTTTGTCTTCATCTTCAGCTTAATTCCATTGTGCTCAGAGAACATATTACAAATAATTTCAGTCTTTGAAATTTGTTGAATAAGCATTAACATAATTAATTTTGATTAATGACCTATGTATACTTGAAAGGAAGTTAATTTGGTCATTGTTAGATGCAATGCTATATATATGTTAATTAACTGAAATATATGAATTTTTTTACATTTATATCCCTATTGATTTTTTATTTTTAAACTACATTAGACATTATGTTTTGTCAATCAAGTCTGTTTATATTTACCCACACATTTATGCTTTCCATTTTCTTCATTCCTTCTCATGTTTCTATGTACTCATCTAGAATGATTTTATTTCTACCTGAAGAACTTCCTTTAGAGCATGCCTGATGGAAACAAATGCTGTCAGTTTTGTTTGTCTAAAAACAACTTTAATTTTCCTTCAACTTTTACTGGGAATAGAATTTAAGTTGTCAGCATTTTTTCTTTTTTTGCCCCTGGAAATTAAATATGTAATTTCATCATCTTCTGGCTTTCATTGTTTCTATTAAGTCATTTTAAAGTCATAAATAATGTATATTTTTCCTGCTATAAAGTTTTTATGTTTGGTTTTCTGCAGTCTTGCTATGATGTATCTTGTAATATCTTTTTATTTCTCTTGCCCAGGATTTTCAGATTCTCTTGACTTTATGACTTGATGTCTGATAACTGTTTTGAACATTCTTAGCCACTGTTTCTTCAAATATTGCCCAAACATTGCCTTTTTTGTCTTTCTTCTTAATACCACAATTATACAGAGGGTGCCAAAAAAATGTATACACATTTTAAGAAAGGAAAAAAACAACTGTATTAAAATTTTATCCATATATACCAATAACAAAAGATGAATACAAGTCATGTGTATACATTTTTTGGCATCCCTGGTAGATAGACTAGACCTTTTCATTGTGACCCTTTAACTCTTCTGCATTTTCCATTTTATTAGTTCTCTCTGCTGCAGTTTAGATACACACCATTGATGTCTTCTAGTTCATTAATCCTTTCCTTTGTTGTATCTAATCTGCTATTAAACTCATATCTTGTGTTCTTAATTTTAGATATCATATTTTTCAGTTCTAAAATTTTCAACTTACTTTTTAAAATAGATTTCAGTATTCTGTGTAATTATTCCTATTTTATTTGTCTTTCTCATCATTTTCTCTAATTTTTAAAGCAAATTAATTATAGCTTTCATTCAAGTCCTTGTCTACTAACTCTAATATCTTGATCAACTGTGATCACCTAGGAGTCAATTTTTATTATCTGTCTTTTCTCCCCCCTGTGATATTTAATCCTATTGTCCTGTTTTTTTTTCTTTTTCCTTTTTTTGCATCTTTGTTAAATTTTGATTGAACACATACATTGCATATAAAAAATCCAGGAGATATTATGTTCATTAAAAAGGACTACCATTTTCTCTGCTAGGCACATTGAGTGGAGTACTGTGACTAAACAAAGTTTTAACTGGATCGCAATTTTATAAAGACTCAATTTATCTCTGGTTGATCTCTTCTCCTAGGTTTTGCAATTGAAATCTTACTTGATCTTTGTTTTCTCAGCACCAAGAGATTGAAGAAAACTTCTTTCTCTGCTGTACAGATTTTCAGCTTTGACTTTTTATTTCCTACCCTGTGCAGTTTCACAATTGATTGCATGTTTACAGGGGATACTGACTATGTGTTTGAGACCACTGAATAGTCCAGTTTTGTTATGCCCATCCCAAATGACTCCCAAATGACTTTCTATGTCTCAGCAACATACTTCCAGAAGCCAAACCTAGATTCTCAGACTCTAGCTGCACCTAGGATCTGCAGGTGACTCAAAAGAAAAAATGGATACAGTTCCAAGTACTTTCATATTTCTCTTGCTCTGTTTACATAACTTCTTGTTGGAAGTTCTTTGTGTGTTCAGAATGAAAAGACCACCAAAATTTATGCTTTGATCTTCAGAAGTTTTTTTTTTTTTCCAAATTTATTTATTTGTTTTTTAATTAGTTTCAGGTCCACAAGACAAAGCAAAACTTAGACGTTTATCATTTGTATCCCTCACACTGTGTGAAACCCCCTCCCCCCATCCACTATCCCTCTGCACGTTCCCCAAATTAATTTTCAAACCCCCATGACCATCTTGTGGTTACCGACTATTTTTCAAAACCTCTCACCTTCCCCTTATCCCCACCCCCCCGCCCCTCTAGCAACCCTCTGTTTTTCGTCTTAGCTCGTTATCTTTCCACTCTGAACAGCTTCTCTTTTGAAGGCGAAAACTGCTTTTGTTAGGAGACTCATCAAGTCTCTGATTTTGTTGCTCTAGCACTATGGGAGCACAAAAAGTTCTACTGGTTTCTCTGTTCCCCATCTAACGTGCTCTACTAGGGGCTAAATTTAAATTCTCAGAGGGCATCTTTGCTCCAAATTGGCATTTGCGCCCATGGAAAATCAGCTGCAGATCTTCAGATCACATTGTAGTGTTCTCTCATGTCTGAAATTTTAATTCCTCTAGTCTTCAGTGCTTCTGCAGCTCTTACATGAATTTAAACACATAAATTTTGCATTTAATCTAGTCTTTAATTGTTCTCTGTTTGGCGTGTTAGTCTACCCCAAACTATTCCATATACCTTAGCAGTAAGATTGTCCTCTATTGGATTTTTATCTCCTCTGTGGCAGGTAAACCCAGCATCACAATTTATCAAGGATCCTTCCAAACTAATGTCTCCTATTGCTGGGCATGAACATACTTGGGGAGCTATTATTCTGTCTACCACTGTCTGTCCTCTGTCCGTCAAAGATTCACATCTTTTCCACATGTAAAATCCATTGTTCCCATCACAAGGTCCTCCAAAATTCTCAACCCATTGCTCAAGTACAAAATCTAAGTTTCATTACTTCCAAAGCACCAAATATCATTATCAATATTATCTATTATAAATAAGGCATGAATGAGACTCTGGGTATAACCCATCCTGGGGCAAAATTCCTCTCACTGTATGGACCTGTGAAACAGGAAAACAAATTATCTGCTCCTAAAGTACAATAGTGGGACAGGCATACGATAATAGCTATAGACATTCACATTTAAAAAGAAAGAAAAATAAAGGAGTCATGTTCCTAAGAAATTTCAAAATACAACTGGAAAAACTCCTTTCGGTTTTAAGGCCTGAGGATAATTCTCTGTGTTCCACTGCTCCATTTGCTGGTCTCATGGCTCTGTCTACTAGGTCTGCAGCTCTGCTCTCAGATTATCATTTCTTTTTCATGAAGGGCAATATTTGTTTGCAGCTGAATAGTTTTACCATCCTGTTTTCTGCCTGTAGAATTTTTGAGAGTTTTATAGCCTTCTTTAATTTCATTTTTGTCTTTTTCAGTCCAACTTAGCAATATTTCTGGTGGTATATCTTCTCAAGAATCTTGCAGATCTCCTGTGTATCTCACAGGGATTTATTCATTAGACAAAGGGATCCTTCCCAGATCTTTCCTAAACAATGCCATCTCTGCTCTTTGATATTGCTGAAATGACTGAAGGGATCCATGAGTCACATGCCTCATCTCTTCTCAGAGTCTTCTGTGAGAATGAATATTCTGATTTTTAAATCCTCTGAGGTCTCAGTAAAAGGTTTTCCACTTTTGGGTTTCTCTTCAGAGGACACTTTCATGACAGTAAATCTCACAATTTTGATACCTTTCGCAATCTGGACAGGCTGAGGATTTCCCAACTTATCAACTCCAGGTTCCTTTTAACTTAACAATTCTCTCAATCTATTTCTTTCTTCTCACATTTGATTATAAGCAACAAAAAGGAAGGATGGATTGTCAATACTTTGCTTGGAACTCTCCTCAGCTAAATATACATGTTCTTTCATTACGAGTTCTGCTTTCTACATAACTGCAGGGCACAATTTAGCTAAAAATTTTGCCCCTATATAACAAAGATCCCTTCTTTGTTATATAGGGATCCCTTCCATCTAGTTTCAAATAACACACTACTAATTTCCTTCTAAGCCTTCACCAGCACACTTTTAATTTTCATATTTCTATCAACAGTATGTTTATGATGATTTTTGTATTCTTTAAGATGATATAGGTTTTGTCTACTATGCTCCTTACTCTTTTCTAAGTCCTCACCAGTGGTACCTTCAACCATGTTTTTACTAACAGTATGTTCAATGCAATCTAGAGTTTTTCTATCATGCTTCTCAAAATTCTGTGAGCTCCCACCCATTACCTGATTCCAAAACTACTTCTTCATATTTAGGTACTGTTATAGTAGCACGCCACCCTCAGTACCAAAATCTATATTAGTTTCCTATTTTTCTGGTAACAAATTACCACAAACTCAGTGGCTTAAAGCAACATAAGTTTATCATCTGGAGATTAGAAGTCCAAAATGGGTCAGTAGGTCAACATTCCTTTTGGAGGCTCTAGGTGAGAATCTGTTTCCTTGTCTTTTCCAGCTTGTGGTGCCTTCTTCTATCTTCAAAGCCAGAAGTATCTTCTGGCTCTGACCTTATGTTCCATCATAACACCTTTTATGACTCTTATCCTCCTGGTCCTTAATCACAGGCATTCTCATTATCATGTTGTGCCTATCAGGGTAATCCAGGATAATCTTCCTATCTCAAGATCCTTAACTGAGTCACCTTTACCTTTTGTCATGTGAGGGAACATATTAACCAGTTCTGGGTTTTAGGATGTGGACCTCTTTGGGTGGCCCTTATTCTAACACATGCACTTAATTTTGGGGGCATACATTTCAAGCCCTGAGTCTTGCAGGATTTTGAATTTTTAAAGTTAAAACTTTTTTTTTCTTCCACTTAAGCTATTGCTTATATTCTGAAATGCTAAATCTCAAATTGACTTTTTTAAACTAGTATTTCTGCTGTGGTCTTTTTTCCTTTACCCAGAAATGACAGCACGTCCTAGGTACTGGAAGGGCCATGGGATACAGTGGGAATGGGGATCAGATACATCTTTTGATACCTCAACATATCCCACTGTATTTGCATTTTTTTCATGCTGTATTCTCCTAATCTTCTATACAAAATGTCAACTCTGTACCTTTCATATTGGAGAAGTTGAAGTACTTCTCCAGGATAGTGTTAGCTAAACTAATAGAATCATATAACAGGAGACTTCTATCAGTTATTGGAAAAAATGAAGAGAAGAAATGATTTCATTAAAAGGTGACATCTGTTCCTTCATTTGTTTGTCTTGTTCCTTTGTTGCTTTCAGTTTTATATACCACATATCAGTGAAATCATATGGTTTTCAACTTTTTCTGTCTGACCTACTTCGCTTAGCATAGACACAGACAATAATTTAGTAGTTACTAGAGGGTAAGCGGGGATGGGGCTGGTAGATGAGGGTAAATTGGGTCAAATACATGGGATGGAAGAACAGACTCTGGATGGTGAGCACACAATGTGATATATAGATGATGTATTACAGAATTGTACACCTGAAACCTATGTAACTTTACTAACAATTGTCACCCTAATCAATTTTAATTAAAAAAAAGTGACATCTGAGATACAGTACCAAAAAAAAAAAAAAAAAAAAATATGCAAGGCAACAAAGTCTCATTGTCTAGTCTTTGCTGATAACATGCTTAAGCAACTTTGTGTTTGAAGCATAACTTTGATATATTGTTCCCAGCAATTTATAGTACCACTGTTTAACAGCTCTGTATTTTACTTAGGCTTTCGAATGCACAACTGGTTAAAATGCTATGAGACTCTTATACTTAATCTAACAATCATATCTGAACATCTCACTTTTTTTTTCATATAAAAGTCTCTCTGTGGGAGAATTTTTTAAAAAAAATTAAAGCAAACTCCTTTGTGGAAAAATGCAAATAAAATTGTGACAGCTTTGCACAATCAAATGATCTAACAAGGTTGTTTTAGAATACCTTTAGGGGAAAACCAACTGTATAAGGCTAAATAGAAAAAAAACCCACATATTTTAAGCCTTCTAGAGATTATGCAATTTGGCACAGATGAGGAAACAGATATTTAAAATCAGTGTTTTTTTTTACCCTGTAAACCATGGAATTCTGAGGATTTCATGGAGGGCTCAGAGACTGCTGCAAAAAGTAAAATGGCCCAACAGGCAAGTCTTCAACCAGTGTTCTGTTTCATCGGATTTGTGTATTCATTCTGGATACAATTTGTTTGAACAAAGGCTTTTTTTTTTTTTTAACCAAAAAAATTGGAATTGCATCAAATAATTTGATCTAAATCCTAGTCAGCAAAGGGCAGTGCCAGAACTAGATTCTAGTCATTCCGTTCCTTCACTTAAATCCCTTCAATGGCTCCCTGTCAACTTGAAAATATAATATATACTCTTCCACGATTGCATGCACATTCTTAATGACCTGCGTATTTTCTACCTCTTTAGCTTACTTCTTGCTCTGCAGTCTTCTTAATGCCCTGAAGATGACCCACAAGTTACTCTCCTGTTACCTGGCTTCTTCATAACCTTTGAGATTCTTTACTTATCACTTTCTTGATTATCTCATTAAGGTATAGGGCTCTCTCCTGTACTCTCAGAGAACCCTTTATATACTCTATTATGGGACTTTGGATAATGTATTTCAATTGTTGGTTGTCTTTTTCACCCAACTTTTCACCAATAGTACATACTATACTATTTATAGTATGTTTGCTAAAGCTTTCCTCTCGGGATCCCTAGTACCTAGCATAGAGACTGTGGCAGTTTGATGATTAAACAGGTAAACCTCAATTTATTTTTTTTCCTCTTCTAAACCATTGCTAGGCAGAAATATTCCTGAGGCATGAGGTATTAAAATGGCCACCTGAACCAGCAATCGGAGATACCCTGGGGTACTGGCAGCTGGATTCAAGAGGCAGCACCAGGGAAGAAAGAAGTGACTCCAACTGGCATTAAAAAGACTCTAAAAATACACTTATTATTTAATTAAATAATTAAGCTCATATTTGTTGTATCTTCTACATAGCCTCAGGCACTATTCTAAGTGCTATGGATACAGCAGTGAAACATAGAGACAAAATATTTATTTACCTTGGAGCTTCCATTCCAGTGAGGGTGAGATAGATAATCAGCAATTGCTTATATAATATGTCATGCAATAATAACATTTCTGAAGAAAAGTAAAGAAGCATTAGGGAAATAGTAAATAAAAAAGAGGTTGCTCTTTTATGGAGAGATGTTAAGGCTGACCTTCCTCACAAAGTGAGGGGTGAGAGCTGAGTAAGGTCTTAAGAAAATGAGATTGAGCCATGCTGGTATTTGTGGGAAGACTAATGTAGGCAAAAGGAGCATCAAGTTCAAAGGCCCTGAGGCAGAAGTATTTTTGAGTGTTTGAGGAAGAGGGAGGAAACCAGTGTCAGTGTGGCTGCAACATAGTTGACAAATGGAGCAGTCAGGAGATGAGGTCAGATAGGCTATGGAATGTGATCTGATAATATGGTAAGAATTTTGGTTCTTATCCTGGATGCACTGGGGAATCATCGTAGCATTTTGACCAGAGTTTTGATCTGATCTGATTTTTAGTGTTTAGGGTATCTCTGTGTAAGAGTAGAACACAGTGGTTCCTCAGTTTTCAAATGTCTCTGTTGACGAATATTTTGGTTTACGAACGACGTACATTTTATGGATCTATGGTATCATTAGATAGTAAAATTCATGCTAAATTTGCAGTTTTAGGGGTTGCTTTTAAAGGTCTGGAATGGATTAATCCATTTTGCATTACTTTCTATGGGGAAGCCATGCTTCGGTTTATTAACGTTTCAGAACTCTAACCATCTTCTGGAACGGATTACGTTGGAAAACAAAGGTAACACTGCATAGGGAAGCGGAGGTAAGAGGAAGGAGACCAGTTAGGGAGGCTATTGTCATAGTGCAGGTAAGAGGTGTTGCTGATTTAAATCAGAGTGAGAGTAGTGGAAGTGGTGAGAAGTGGTTGAATTCTGGCTGCATATATAAAATATAGCTGACTTGATGTTGGATTGGAGATAGAGTGTGAGAGATGGGAGGAGGCAAATATGACCCTTGACCAAAGGGAAGAATAAAATTTCCATTGCTAAAGTGGGGATGACTGTTAGAGGAGCAGATCTGGGGAAGAAATCAAGATATTTAATTAAGATATGTCTTTTGAGATGCTTATTAGAAATTTAAGTGCAGGTGTGAAAAATTTGGTTAAATACTTAAGGCTTGGATTGACAGGGACATTCAGACAGGAGGGATAAAGTGGGAAGTCTATAGCTAGTATTTACTGTCATGACCAGATGAGCTCACTCTAGGAGTAATTATCAAAAGAAGAGTTCCAAGGCCTCAGCCCTGGAGGCACCCTATTCTTTAGGAGTCAGGAAGATGAAGAGGAATCAGCAAAAGAGCTTGAGAAGGAGAGGGTGGTGGGAACAACTAGGAACAGTGGTGTCCCAGTTGGAAAGTGAAATAAATTTTCTAGAAAGAAGAAGTCGATCAACTGTGTTAAAAGCTTTATGTCATATAAAATGACAACTGACAACTGCCCATTGGATGTGGCAACTAAAGGTTAAGTGGTGAAGTAATTGGGACAGAAGCTTCATTGGCATAGATTCAAGAGAGAATTGGAAAGAAATTAAATCCTGAGAGGTTTTTCAATACAATGTAGTGACTGGAAAGGAACATGGGATATAGGGATTGTGTGTGTGTGTGTGTGATTTAAATTCAGAGCTACTATAGCAGATATTTAATTCAGCCTATGGATCCTAATAGGTTGCTGGATGAAGTCTCTGGAATTGGTAACTGGGTCTCTGAGGACATAAGATGCTGGGTGGTTATATGTCAGTAGGGAGGGTAGTAACAGGTAAGCTATATAGAGGATGATGGGATTCCTGGGATAGGCACATGTTGAAAGAGATTCTTGGAAGGAAAAGCACTGATGACAAGCCACCTGACAGTTTTTATTTCACTTTACTTACTGCTGCCTTCACAAGAGCCAAATTTCCCTGTGTCTGTGAAGAGCCTGGTTTCCTAAAGATGCCAGGCATGGGCGCATGTAAAGAGTGATTCAGGTTGACCAGCAGCAGCTGTAGATGGTGTTGAGATACTGCTCAGTAACTGTTGCTTTTCAAGAATACCATCAAGCAGGTCTTCAATTTGAACTGATGTTGACAAACACTGGGTTCATAAATTAAATCCTACAGACTTTAAGTACAACCCACCAATAGTCTTTCTAGGATTCCGTGATATCTTTGGGATTTCTGTTTTTAATTGAAGATTTCAAAGACAATGCTTTGCTTTTTAAATTAAACTTAGCATCTCAAAGCTTTTTAGAAGCCTATTTTAGAAAAGAAAACAAAAGTATAAAGAGTTCACCTTTTCTCTTGGTGAGTTTGGAGCAGCACCCAAGAATATCTTGTACTCGTTGTAAAGGCGGGAAACAATCGATCCCTAATATGTCCCTTTGGGTAATTTTGTCATCATCATCTGAGACTTCTGTGCCTGCCTGACTTCTCTTGTTCTTTTCATTATTTTGCAGCACCATTATTTTGACCTTTTTGCACTTTGTTGCACCAAGACCTCGTTCTTTTCTTTTGCTTGTGTGATTTACCTCAGTTTGTCACCTCACCCAGCTCTCCTTGCTCTTAACTCACATTGACTCTCTGATTTCCTTCTTTATACCAGATGGGAGACTGGGTGCACGCAGGTCTCGGGTTTAGGGATGTGTTTCTGGAATTCCTAAGAATTCCCCTTCTTTGGGATTTCTGAGTTGGACATTAATTCCAGAATTGGTAGATAAGGACAGGACAATGCTAAAGGGCCTGGAACTATGGATACAGGGTGTGGGAAGTAGGAAGGCAGAAATCTAAGAAACTTCCTAATCCCATGGGCCCACAGAGCAGCTCTTTTGAGCATAGACCCCAAAGCCTGTCCTTAGGGTTCAAAAAAACATCTTTAAACACTTTGAAACATCTTTAACTCTTCCCTTAAACTCTCTAAATTTACCTCTTCTTATATCTTGCTCACAGATAAATATTGCTTTGGAATTTTGCTCTTAGTAATAACACAAAGTATTTGTCTTTTTAGTTTTTTTTTTTTTCCCCCCATGTAAGCTTGACTCTACTAAGCATGCTCTACATGAAGCAATTCATCTCTAAATATGTAATTGCGAATCTAGTTTGCAGCAGACACGTTGGGTTACAAATTTCCTGTGGAATTAAACTAGATAGGTGGCCTCCTAGACCACCAGTAATTGTATCTTAGCAATAGCTCTCAAACCTTTTTGACTGTGACCTATTTGAATAAAGCAAATACTTCACCAGCTACCTAACTCACATGGTATTATTTGCTAGTGAAAAAGAATAAAGAATTGGAAACAAAAATAAAACAAGCAAAAATGTTAAAGGAGAAATCTAGCAGTAATTCTAAAACTATCTAGCAGCAATTGATAACCACCAACAAAGAAAACATTGAAAATTCACAGATAAGAGTTTAATTTCCACCACTTTATTGAAAATCCTGTTACCTGAGAATTTTAATGCCAAATATGAGTTGTTATGTGATGGGTAGTGTCAGAAACTTTAGTAGATTACACAATGTAATGCCTCAGTAAAGTCAAGTTTTACTTTTAGTTTATATGAAGCCTTTATAACTCATTTAATTGGTTACTAGTAAGTAGCCCTTTGTCTTTTAGTGCCTAGAAAGGTAACCAGAACATTGTAGGTACTCAATAAATAGTTGTGAAAGGAATAAAACAGTGAATAAATTAAAATGAAAGCTTGTGGAATTTTGAGTCTTTTACTGCTAAGAAACAAACAAAAGATTTGGGCTGTATGTCAATCATAATTTTACACATGTCTTAACTAAATCAAAGAAAGCATTGAATTATAATGTTAATTAAAATATGTCTCAGGTTAGGTGCCTTGAGAAGTGGACTCAGAGATGGACTTTAGCATGCAGGGTTTTATTAAGGAGTGGCCAGGGTTCAAAAGTTGTGGTAGGGAGGGAAGGAAATAGGAATAGGAAGAGGGAAAAGTCAAGCTGTGAGGCTAGCTCATCTGCTTACATAGCTATAAATGCCATGTCTATACTGACAACTCCCAAGATTTTAACATTCCAGCCTAGAACTGTCCTATATATCAGACTTGCATATCTGACTGCCTACTTGATATTTCCACTTGAATGTCTAATAATGATCTCAAACATATAATTTCCAAACTCAAACTGGTCTTTTTTCACCCTTTAAACCTGCTTCACCTAACACCTCTCTCATCTCTTTTAATAGCACTACATCGTTCTAGTTGTCCAGGTAAATATGGTGGAGTTATATCTGAGTTCTCTCTAAACCTCACCTCACATTCAGTATGTCAGGAAATTCCTGTTGATATTATCATCAAAATATATCCAGAATTTGATTATAGCTCACCACCTCCATTACAACCATCAAGTTCAGAACCACCATCATCTCTTGACTTCTACTGTGTCTTCTTGATTCTAGTATGGCCCCACTATAATCTTTTCTCAATAGAATAGGCAGAGTGTTTTAAAACATAACAGATTTTTGTCAATTTTTTGGCATAAAATTCTGCAAAATGTCTTGTTTTTAGTAGAGAGCAGTTCTTCAAATACATTTTTGGGCCACTAAATCATCTGGGGTAGTTGTTCCTGTTTCCTTGAAAATGCCTCTCCCAAAATGCTAACTTTAATGTATGCCAAGACCCATTGACAAGACACACCTGAGGGTTCTTTAGAGTAAATCTAATTAAAGTGTGTTCAGAGTGGCCCAATGTAGAAATTGTTGTAACTAAACAAATGTCGGAAGAAACAATTTTTCTTATCTTGTTTTTGAAATGTTTCTCAAATAATTAACTGATGGGGGAATTTATTTTATCAGTAGTACGATTCTATCATCAAACATTTAGCTCCTAAATTAATAATTTCCTAAAGTTTGAAAGGTTGCATATTAGTGTGATGTTATGATAGATAAGGAATATGCATCCAATAGCAATGTCTAATATAGTATATTAGCTATGTATTTAGGAATACTCTTCCTGATGCTGTTTAAAACATTTAGCTTAATTATATGACTTTTTTCTACAGTATTTTGTTTAATATCAATAGTTTGTGAATTAGAGAGTTTCTTTAAAAACCTAAACTAACTTAGGAGTATAAGCAGTTTTTTATAAGTAAAGTTTGTGTTTAATGAATTAAATAATACCTAGTGTTTTATTTTTTTCTATAATTCCATACATAAGAAATATTCAAAATACCTAGAGATTGTCTTGAGTTCTCTGTAGATTCTGGAAGCTTAGTTCACTTGAGAGTTTTCTCTCTAGCCATTGGAAAAGTTTTTATTTGGGTGGGGTATAAGGATCTTTTCTATTATATACTACAAAATACAGCAATATATTTGAACAAGTGTTTTTATAGATTTCTGAGTATGTCAGATGCAAAAAATTAAATTAAAAGTCATATTAAACATGAAACAAAAGCTCCAGAAGTAAAATTTGAGCATTAGCAACCTAGAATTAATGGTTCTATTTTACTGTTAACAATGATCTTAGCCAACAAGATGTTAGCTCCGATTTGATCAAGGGCATATATAGAAAGAAACAATCAGCTTGTTTTCCAGCATCAAACTGGGTGGGACATCTTAACAAAAGACCAAAGTCAAAACAAGGGGCATTTTACTTCCTCAGCTGGCTTTACAGAACAGTAGGACTTTTTATTCCAATTATAAAAGACCTATAAACTATTAATAGAGAACTTAAAATTAAACCATTAGTTTTTCTTTTAATTTAAAATTTTTAAAATTTTTATTTTTTATTTTTCAGTTACAGTTGACATGCAATATTATATTAGTTTCAGGTGTATAACATAGAAATTAGACATTTATATAACTTATGAAGTTGATCACCCAAATAAATCTAGTATCTATCTGATACCATACATAATTATTATATTATTGAATATATTTCTTATGTTATACTTTACATCCCCATGACTATTTTGTAACTACCATATTGTAATTCATAATCTCCTTCCCTTTTTTTATTATTAGTTTCATGTATACAAATGTCTAACTAAACCATGAGTTTTTAAGTTTAAACACAAAAGTATTCCTTTAAAATAAATGTATGTGCATATAATGGAAAGAATAGCTGTATGATTTTACAATGTCAGATAAGCTTTCTATATTAACCAACTGGATGAAAGCATGGACATTTTATTTTGGAAAAGCTGGAAACAGTTAACTCATTTACTGGAACTGAGAAAAAGTCTATGAACTTAACAATATTTATTTTCAGTTAAATAATTGAATAGTTGTTTAAGAATTCATGTCATACTAAAAAGTCCACAGGATACTTGCCAAATCATTAACATTTTTTGAACTTTCTGTCTTTGACTTCCATTTTCTGCTGTAATTTCTAAACTTGATGGCATGAAGTGTGATTTAACAGAAGACCAGATAAAGCATTGTGTACTCTAGAAACCTTGATTCTGAAAAGGAACATAGTCCTGAATACATATAAGAACACACACATTTTTTGTTACTAAGAGAGGGAATAACTAAAACATAACATCCATTTGCCTGTGTCATATATTTTTATTTTTCATTGTTTTTTTCTTCTTATGAAATTAACTAGTGATCATGTCTTAGAAATGTTTACCATAGAAAGTGAGAGCACTCTATAACCTCAATCTTGGAGAAGTCTCTCTTAGCAGATTAGCAGGTTTGTGTACATGCCTCCTAGAATTTCCCCTCATGCATATTTTAACATATACAGTACATTACTTGATCACTTATATGTTGGGCCATTTGGAGAGATGACAGATAATTGTTATGGGAGGATGAACAAATCTGAGTAGTACTTAAAATTCACCACATAAAACAACAATAACAACATCAAAACCCCAGGTAATTATATGTTATATTTATATACTTTAATATTAATAATAATTCACATTTAATGAGCATTTAATATTTTATTATGTGCAACTACTATGCTAAGTGTTTTATGTGACTAATCTCTTTTAATCTATACTATCATCAGATGAGAAAGGTACTAATATTATCCCCTCTTTAATTTGGGGAAAATGTAACTAGAATGCTACGCATTTCACATCTGAAGAGGATACCGATACCATAGTCCATGTAGTCAGAGGGCATGGGACAGGGTCTATCGCCCTCCCACCAGTATCCAGAGATTCTTTGGCTCAGGCTCTCATCCTCTTTTGCAATTCATACAATTCATTAGTCTCATGCACCTCATTTCCTGAATTAACTAAATTTCCTTGCTTGCAAGTTCCTCTATGATCTCCTTCCAACCAAATTTGCTCACCTAACACTCAGAATCTTCCCTGTTCCAAACAAACCAAGCTGCTCAGTAATTTAACACACTCCTTGGTCTCCAAGCCTTTTTGCACTCATGTTATCCTTTTATCTGTGCACTTTTCCCTCTTATTTCCACCTATGGCAAACTTATTGACTCTCTAATAGGGACAGCCCAATCACCAAGTCGTTTATGGGGCATTCTTTGCTCACCTTGATAGAAATGAATTCTCTTTTCAGACTCCTCCAGAATTTCACTTTAACTCTCCTATGATATTTATCACCTATTATCTTGTTTTAGTATAATTTCTTCATGCCTCCTTTCAATTCTAATCTAAATTCAAGCTTTTTGCGATCCTATCTCAAAAATTATCTATTGGTCTATCACAACTATTTTATTAATATGTGCTGATAAAAATTTGTTGAATTCCATTGCCTGCCCATTGGTTGTAGAATACATTAGGATCAGTGGATCTGAAATAAAGAAGAATAATCTTGTATTAGAGTTTATTTTGTGACATATGAAGAAAACTAAGTGGAGGAAGAGCTGAAGGTGGAATATCTCTAAGGAAATTATTCTTCTAGAGTTTTATGATTGTGAGCTAGATTGTATTGGTTTGAGAGACAACTATTAAGGAGAAAACTTAAGATATTTTGTATGGACTCTAGCAACATGATTAAAAATAGGAAGAGACATGAGATGTCATGATGTCTCCTATATTATATTCAAAAGAGGTGAGCAGAATGCAGACACTGAAAACTGATTGCAGCATCTAGAACTACAGGAAGGGTTTGTGCAGAGGTTAGGAGCAATTCCCTGGCCATTTTGAATCATAGGAGTCACCATAAAATCGCTGACCAAAAATGTGCTCACCACTCCAATAAACAACACCTAGGCTGCTCTAAGGTTGTTGGAACCCTCTTTGCTAGGCACTTGAATAAGAAGTGTCTGAAAATTTATATTCCCTCCTATGTTTTGGATTATAAATTCTCTGGTTACATTGTCCACTGTCTGGGACAACTCTAAGGCTTAATCCACACTGTCTCTAGAATAGCCCCATGGAATTACCCCTCCATGGGACTTTGTTTATCATCTTTCCCTTCCTGGTTCCACTTCCTCCCTGCTCTCCCAACCTCCTGTTTTTCCTGGTATATTTCCTAATATATCAATTTCACATGAAACTTTGTCTGGCCCAATCTAAGTCAGATACTAATATTTGAGAGCCACTGGATTAATAAGAATCTACTTAGTGAGGTCTTAGGAAGATATCCATCACCCTTGGATGGACTTTGCCCTATCCTTGGGCCTACCTTCCCATTTAGAATTTCTATAATGGTAATATTTTTTTTTTTTTCATCACATAATCGACAACTCCCTGAGACAGATAACACTACACATCCCTCCTATGCCTGGACAATTGGTACTAGACCAAGGTGGCTGTCACTCGGAAAGACTCCCTTATGTATCACTCAGTAGGTAATAGGGGAATTGTCTCCTGCTGTACATTGTAAGTGTATACGTGCTAGAGGAAATCTAGGATTCCATTTTGGATTGGCCCAGGCTGCATCCTTAAACTTTCAATTGACTGGTCTGAGTTTAAAATTCACTTTTAGTATCATTAGAAAATTATAATTATTTTCCATGTGAGTCATGCTAAGTTTCCGTTCCAATTATTTGGAAGCATGTTACCTGAAGAGGAAATGTGTGAAGAGAGCCGATTTCTCAGGATTAGATAAGCTCAAAGTCACATCAAGTATTTCTTGGCATGTACCTTTGAAAAGATCTCAATAGAACTCTAGCAGATTCACACAGTATCTGAATTAGGATATATTTCACTAGGGTGATGGAAGAAAAAAATGATAAAAATATCAAAAAACAAGACAATAATCATGGTTGTGCATAATGTAATAGGTACAAAGATGATCCCTGCAGAACTTCTATAAGTGTAAAACATTAGCAATGACCTATAGTCAATGATTTAGGATATGGTAGACAAATTATGTTATATCTATACAATGGAGCACAATTCCCAGCCTAAAGAGAATGTTGCAAAAGAATATTGAAGGAAATGGACAAAAGTCATCATACAAGATTGATTGAAAAGTGAGTAAGGCAAATATTACTGCTTATCTCCAATATCCATTCTCTCCTTCTTCTCCTCTGATTAAACTCCCAATTTTTATCTAGGTACTTGGCTGCCCCCAAACAATGAGTGTGTTTCCCAGCTCCCAAATTTACACCTAGATGTGACTAAGTTCTGGCCAATGGGATGTAAGCAGAAATGGTGTGTGTAATTTCTGTGAGTATCCTTGAAGAGAAGGAGGTGGAGGCCAGCCCTTTTCCTTCTCTTTAATTTTTCTGGCTTGCTGGATGTGAATTGGATGCCTGGAGCAGTTATCTTGGACTGTGATCCTGGGATTAAAGGCCACAAATAGCAAAATTAATAATTATAATAATAATAATATTAATGTAGAAAGAGACAGGGCCCGTGATGCTCTGGTATGCCAGACTAGCTCTGACTGCCTTCCTCAGGACTCATTTGTGAAACAGAAAAAATATTTTAGCCTGTCCAAATCAGTTTTATTTTTTGTTCTGTTAGTCATATGCAATGTAATCGTAACTGATACAAGTTACCCAATGGTATATTTCTTCACTGTCCTATACAACAGCTGCTAGCACGTGTGGCTATTAAAATTGTTTTAAAATGTGCTTTAAATGGTGCAAGTTCTGGCCTGATTGAGTTGGAAGTCTCAGAGATAATCTCGTATCAGTTAAAATCAATAGCAGAAATTGTTTCTAAATGTGAGGAGTGAATGTTTTGAATCATAACATTTTAGGATTGCAAGAGACCCCAGCAATCTTCTAAAGCCTAGGCAAGCAGCTTGGGTTTACTGAGGAGGCCAGAGAGGAGTTTCAGTACAGTTCAGGTCAGTTCAGTTGATTGTCTGCTCTGTGACAGAGGAGATTCTAGAAATTGGGCATATTAATGTGAAACAAGCTCTATCTTTGCCCTTGATGTGAGACAGGCACATTAACAGATAAATTGAAAGCAAAATAGTTATAGTGAAAGCTGGGAAGGCTTGTTGTGGGATTACAGAATTGAAGTGTGGCTCTAGCTTTGGGATGAAAGCAGCTGGTGCTCAGGAAAGATCCCTTAGTGGAGTCAACACCTGAATTGGACCTTGAATTATTAACAGGGAGTAAAGAAATGGGTCAGGGAAAGACAGGGGGTATTGCCACACGCAGGCATGAAACAGAGTCATGCATTTGAGAAACGATAAGCAATGCTGTGTGTGTGAGACATAACATGGGAAGTAGGTGGTGGGTTTAAGTAGTAGCAAAGACTATCAGGAAGGCCTAGTCGGACGTGCTGATGGGCCTGGATCACTGTGGTGATAAGGCTTTAATCTTACAGATTTATATTTCCGATATTCTACTTGGGGGGCAATAAATAAAAAGGCCCCTGTGCCTGAAGTTTGCTTTCAGATTAGGGCAGGGTCCTCTGAAGCAGTTTCCCTTCTCTCTGGGATGTACTCCAGGAAACATGCCCAGTATGAAGAGGTTGACTGCAACATGATTCACTGGCCAGGAAGTGAATCAGTTACTCTTTGGGGTCAGTGTGGGGCAGGAGGACTGTCTGTGGGTCCTCTGCTTAGGCTTTTACTTTCCTGCAGAGCCTATTACAGCAATTCTTAGAGGAAAGGCAGTCTCCAGTATTCCCCCAGGTCATGGGAGCCTCACACTCTAAGGCCTGAGCCTTTTTGTGACCAGATACCAGCTCTGTTAGGGCACATAGATAGCTGTGGAGATAGGAGATCTCTGTCAGTACTAGCCCTGGAATCCGCTACCTCATGAACCCCAAACCATGCAACCTCCTCTTCTTCTTGATCTGGACATGCTTTTCTCTTCCTATTAGTTGGGAAATGTTGGCAAATAGAACAGCCCCCTTTGGAAACAGAGATACCCTGTTTCCCCAAAAATAACACCTAGCTGGACCATCTGTTCTAATGCTTCTTTTGGAGCAAAAATTAATATAAGACCCGGTATTATATTATATTATATTATATTAGACCCGATCGTATATTATATAAGACCTGATATTATATTACACTTGGTATATTATATTATATTATATTATATTATATTATATTATATTATATTATATCCAGTCTTATATTAAAATAAGACTGGGTCTTATATTAATTTTTGCTCCAAAAGATGCATTAGAGCTGATGGTCCAGCTAGGTCTTATTTTTGGGGAAACACAGTAGGAGCAACATATTGAGAAAATCCCAGTCCTGGGTCACTCACTTTTGGATTTCTACGTGAGACAGAAGTAAACTTCTATCTTATTTAGATCACTGCTTTTTTGCATCTTTCTTTTATAGTAGCTTATACCTTTACTAATACAGCTTCTATTATTTAGCATTGTTCAGAAGGTGTTATCTAAAGTAATCAGATACGAAAATTGTATAAAATTATAAATAGGTAAAACTCTTATTTGTAAATTATGTAATTATATACATGGAAAACCCAAGAGAATCCATTGAATGATTAGTATAAATAAAGCATTTACTAAATTTTCTAGGTAACAGTAATATAAAAATATCAATAGCCTTTCTGTGTACAAAATCAGCCAGTTCAAAATATAATGAAAGCTTTCATTTTTAATAATAACAAAAATACACCTAGAATAAATAAGAAATATGTGTTTGTGTGTATGCACATATATACATATAAACACACATATATACAGTGTAATCAATGAAATCTAATACTGATTCTAATAAGAAATAGTTAATCTAATAGTGATTTGATATCTATCATTATCCATTTAAAAAGTTAAAAAATCTCATCTCAAACAGATAGTTTGTATCATTTCTTTCTCTTTAAATACATTTCCATTCTACTCCTATAAACTTTTATTTGTGTGTATATGTACTTGATAGTGTTTATTTGCTACTTATTATATTTCTCAGCTACAAAATTATGCATATAAATTAAAATTGTTTAAAAATATTTTCTATAAACATAAGATTCTAATTGTTAAATTTTTTCTTCTCAATTTAGTTGTTACTAAAATTATACAAAATTAATATAAGTATTTACAAATTTCAATAAACTATTTAATATGAAAAGTAAAAAATATATATTGAAAATGTATCTCTTAATGAGAGAGGTGAGCTTTTGTCCCAAATAGTTTCTGTATCCTTGGATGAAAGTTACTTATTGCTAAGATGACTCAGCATTTATTATCAATTTTATTCCCATATTTCTTATTCATAGTTTTGAGTAATAAGTCTTGCTAAAATAAGCAGATAGTATATGGGAATGGAAATTTTGTTATAGCAATGTCAGTCAATCCTTCAACTGCCTTTTGAACTAGATACCAAAAATCTATCAGCTGATGACTTACTTCCTCTTTCAATTATGTCAAAAGTAAAGTACTGGAAACCTCTTGATTTTCAAAAGTCATTAAAATTATTATTTTCTCAACACCTATATCAGAATTGTAAATTGTACCTTTGGCAACATTGGGGATTTGTACACTTCAGGCAAGCACCCTAATAAAAATCCAGATAAGTGAGGAATGGGTCATTTTTTGAAAAAGTGGTGGGAGGAAGACATTATGAAAGGAGGGTTTTGATTTTCAGATAAACACGTAGGAAAGAGGAGGCACCAGAGATGGATTCCCTCAAAACCACCTTTGTGAGGGTATTCCTTAGAAAGACTTTAGGTACCCCAAGACTACATATAGCTCAGTTTGAAGACTCTTCTTTTAAATCAAATAATATTTTATTTATACCTTTGCAGTCTGAACACCAGCAGCTATAAAGTACATCCTGGAAATGTCTAAGGAGGCCTGTTTTATATATTATTTTCAGGAAAGCTTTAAGTGTTAACTTTCATTTTACATGATGTTTTTGTTCTGTGCTTTATTTATTTATTTATTTATTTATTTATTTATCAGTTGGTAATTCTTCATATCACCAAAATTTCTTTCTTTCAGAGTTGCCTTTATACCTCACTCATATAATGCCACACAGAAGGCTGATAGATAAAGAAGTAAATATTTTTTTTACTAATCAACTATCTCCTGATAAGAGTACATCTATAACATCAGTACTTGCAATGAACACCCCCTTTATCAGGAAAGCAGCATGACCTTCCCTGTTTTTATGATGGCAGTGTCCGGAGACATCATGCTTCATTTTTCAAAGCTGACATATCTAGACTCTGTTTCAAAATTAAAGTCTGGTTGGTTTTTTTTTAATTTTAAAACTTAAAAAAAGATCATCTTTTTTTGTCATTATCAGTCTGTTTTGTGTAATGGGTCACTGACAGATCAGCTCAGGCTCTAATTGTAAGGATGAAAAGTTGTTCACATTTTAATGCAAAAAAAAAAAAAATTCACCAGAGCATTGTTAGTATCCCATGAATGTGTGTGTGTGTGTGTGTGTGTGTGTGTGTGTGTGTGTGTGATGGAGAGATAGGTGGCTTCCTTTTAACAACACCAAAATGACATTTTGTTCATTGAACATTGAGTACTATCCGAGGTATGATCAAACAATACGGTGAATTTTTAAATAAAATGAAAAAAAATTACAGTAAAAGACACATTGCCATTGATCCCCCTCAAAATACTGCCCCTTGCTTCGAACACACTTATCCTATCATTCTTGCCACTTTCTGAAGCAGTTCTGGAAGTCTTCTTTCATGACTGTCTTTATTTGGGCTGTTGTGGCTGCCTCAATGTACTGAATTATTTTGACTTTGGGGAAGAGCCAGAAGTCACATGGTGCCAGATATGGTGAATAAGGTGGATGAGGACATGCCATAATGTTTTGATTTGAGAGGAATTGTGGTACCAAAAGCGATGTGTGACACGGAACATTGTCATGATGGAAGATTATTTCAGGCACATACCTTTTCTCAACTGTAACTCACACATGACTGAAGGCACCAAACAAGTTGAAACTTGTCACATACTGTTGCTAAGTTTCAACCTGCCACTTCCTGTATTGAAGATCCCTGCCTTTCTGTTGGATGGCACTTGGCAGCAGCATTCACTGTATTTTGTGATCACAATGGAAAGGCTCTGTGTCACATCTCACTTCTGATATGGCAATTTCTGTCAAATAAAAATATTATGGTGTGTCCTCATCTACCTTATTCACTGGATCTGGCACCATATAACTTCTGGCTCTTTCCCAAAGTCAAAACGACCATGAAAGGTAAACTTTTTGAACCGATTCAGGACATTGAGGCAGCTACGACAGTGCAACTAAAGACACTCATGAAAGAGGACTTCTAGAACTGCTTCAGAAAGTGGCAAGAATGATGGGATAAGAGTATTTGAAATGAAAGGGAGTATTTTGAAGGGAACTAATGGCAATGTGTCTTTTATTATAATAAGTTTTTTTTTTAAACATTCACCATATGTTTTGATCATACTTCATATATGTGGAAAGAAATTATGATACTAATGCCATTTGCTGGAAGTTACTTGGCAATAAATGTGAAAGAAAGGAAATTTTTATGTAAAGCTAGAAATAAATATATTATTATATGTCTGTCATCTTGAAATACCCAGAAATTCAGGCTGTGGATAATAACTTATAGTCATCTTATATGTAAAAAAAGTAGAATAAGGAAATGGGATCTTTATCTCCCTCATATGAGGAGAGAAATAAGATAAAAAGTAATGTATTTACTCTTTTCTGAAACACTTAAGCATTTGAGAATACCTAGTTTATTTTCTTTCCAGTAGAGAGCAGTCAAAGCCCATGATGCTGTTATGAAATTCATGTCTCAGAATTACAGGCATATGACTGTTAACACTGGATAAACTAATCTAGGTCCTCACTGAGTAAGGGCCTTCTAGAACACTGGCCCAGTGTTCCTTCCTATATACCACATTTCTTTTCATACTTGTCCTTCATATTAAGTAAACATTTATATATCAATTTATATGGAAGTTTATTTGGACATAAATGAGGACATGTGTAAAGTTTGTGGTCAGTTACCATGCTTTAACAATCTATAGGAACATAAACTATGGTGTTGGAAGAAGTTGTTAATATAGGGAAAGACTTACAGCATGAGCATAGGGTAAGCTCAGAATTCCTGGAAAGAATACCATAAGTGGCACTAGATAGGCAAGCCTTATAATTACCAGCAGAATGTATGATATCCTGTGGCAGTATTAGTGACATTCAGGGAATTGTGACTGGGAGACAAATTAAGAAAAATTAAACTGAGAATCACCAAGAGAAAATTAGATAGTGTAAAGGAATATGCATGTAGGGGTTCACCAAACTCCATCTTTGTTACCTTTCTCTTGTTCTTTCATTGTGCCAGAGGAGATTAAAATACGGAGAGGTGCTATCCAGTTATACAACTAGAAAGTCCACCTTGCCATTTTTTTTTTCTTAGCTCTCTGTGATTTTGTTTGTTATTGTAAAAATCCTTTCCTTTGAGTACAGATCATTTCTGCCTTTCATATGCAATGTGTTCCCAGGAATAGTTCTGAAGGAGGACTGCCAGGAGCCACCATTTTGAAAGTGCACAAAATGTCCTATTCTCTGTTTAGTCTCGTGACAGAAACCAATCTGCAACCGAGTAAGTGTAACTGGAAATGAAGAGTGAGGAGTATTACGAAAGTGGCAAAATGAAGAGTTTTATTATATGTTTTGGAGTCCTGAAAAATATGTTAACCTTTTCTCTTTATAAAATTAATTTGCACCAGGTGTAGATTCACAGAGGATGTTAAAATGTTGTCTTCATTTATGCATCAATGACACTATTGATTCATCATCAATAAGGCATAGAGGTTAAGGTGGTTTTGTTCCCAGTAGTGATGTTGTCACAAGACAGCTGCATTCTTCGACTTGGCTATCCTTACAACCAAAGTCATATACTTTAATTGGTAGACAAGAGTTAGATATGTAATTTGTGGCCATGAAACAAACTGGAAGTAACTATCCCACATGTGGTAAGCTTGAATGTCAGCTTCATCAGCTCTACTCTTGCCAGCTGAGCTAGTGTATCACAGGGACCATTGTTAAGAATGATTTAATTACACTATTAACAGCCTCTTGTACTTTTCTTTAAAATACATGCATTCATTGAGGTTCAAAGTTTTGTCACTGAGGAATTAATAATAAGTTTAAATTTGGCTGTTAAGATTGTCCTAAAATATCAAGATTCCTCAACAAATGAAATAAGAACTATTTTTAAGTAAGTTTGTAGATATCTTTTTCCATCTATTATGGAATTTACTAAAATTTTTATTTTTCTTGGGTAGTATTTATGAATTAAAAACAATTACTTTTTAAAAGTATAATTTAGTCATACTCTATGTTGATTAATAACCTCATTAGCTTTGCTTTAGAAACAATACAGAGATATGCATCATCAGGTATCGTCGTTTTACACTTGAATGATACAGGGAAATATAATGACAAGAACTTGAAATTTAGAGTTAGGAGATCTGATTCTTTTCCTAATCCTGTAACCAGAGACTTTTATGCTGTCAACACACCATGCTTTCCACTTCACAAATAAGAAACCATGGTCAGTATGTATAGATGTAGAGCAAATTGGGGCCTAAGTATCAGTGGCAACAAGGGATGGCTTTGGTCATCTTTAGCTCCCCATCACCCCATAATTACCATCAACCCTTCAACGTACTTTTTGATTTAGATAATTAATATTTTCTCCTGCCTTTGTTTAAAATGTCTGCCCATGAAGCCTCCAAACAAGTCCCGTAGCCCCTTCTTCCTATCATATAACTCCCCTACGCCCTTTCTACAAAGACATAATTCTGAAATAACAAAGGTGATGATAGAGTTCAATAGTTCAATAGGCAAAGCCATATTCCGAACCTTAGTCGGGGTTTAGAGTCGAGCTTTGGGGTGATCAGGAGAGGATGAATGTGACTCAGGAGAGTCTTGATGTGAAGTGTCATGGATCTAGGCCAGATCAGGGCTCTGAGACAGAGATAAGGACTAGAGCCAAGAGACATTTCAAGGAGGAAGACGGGGTGAGATTTGGTGCATGTGAGAACATGTGGCACAGTGAGAGGAAAACATGAAAGATGGTTGCATGTTTTCCGGTCTGTGAAGACAATAATTTTGTGGAGGAGAGAGATGAATCCAGCTATAGACATGCTGGGGCCTGAGGGCACTATGGTATCTTAGGATGTTCTTTCGATATCTTCAGACATGTGTTGAAATGCAGGTCAGAGATTACAACTGGAGACATAGATTTAAGTATAGATGGCAGATAACATTGCTCATCCTTATCTTTTCTTTTACTACCATACTTATAATTCTCTTTGCTCCTTTGAGAAAAATGGGGGTTGGGATTTTTACCATTACTTAGTTCAATCTATTGTAGTGTTTCAGTTAACGATGTTTTCCATAACTTTGTCCTCCTGTACCTGGACATGCATATGCCTACGGATGATTCTATGAGGCATGTTTCCATCACTTGCAGGCAGGCTGTGCTATTCTTTCTGTCCTCAGAAATTGTTTCAAAGCTTCATGGCAAGTCTGGCTGGCATTGAGAGTTTGATGGGAATAAAATCCAAAACTACTAAGTAAATCTTTTTTACACATTGCATAGGAAAACAACCAGATAAACAAATGGATTTTTAAGATTTTTCAACAGCAATTTATGCTACCACCCAGATGTGATCATATTTAATCTCTTTTGGGAGTCTATATTTTGCTTTTAAATGCATAAATAATTTTGTTTGTCTTTTACAACAAATATTTGATGAGCTTTACTATGTTCCAGGCAGTTTTCTAAATGCTAAGGAAATAGTGGATAAGACAGATAATAACCCAGTATACGTACCAAGGAGGTAGACAAGTGAAATACACATGAACCAATAAACGGAAGGTGATTTCAGACAGAATTAAGGCTGTGAGGAATATACAGTGGGGTACTGGAATATAAAGTTATAAAGGATGTTGGGTTTAACTTGGAATGGGCAGTCAATAAGGAGGTGCATTTTGCATTCAGAGTTGGAACGACAAGAATGTATTATCAATGTGAGGACATAGGGTCAGCATTCCAGGGAGAGTGAAGAGAAAGTGCAGAGACACCAAGGTGGAGACAAATTTGGCTTTTCAGGAAACATGAAAAAGGACAATGAGGCTGAAGTGTGGTGGAACGAGGAGAGAGGCAGGAGATACGGCTGGAGATGTAGTTGGAGACAAGTCAGGTGGAAACTTGTGGGCCATGGAAGATTGTTTGGATTTTGTTCCTAGTGTAGTGAGCATTTGTACAGAAGAGTAAGATGTTGTGGCAATTCTAATTAATCACACTTTTCGTAGTAATACTGTTGTTTTTCCTCATGCGTGCCTCTACATTTCCATTTTAATCAAAACTTAAACAGTTTCTATGTTCTAGAATTTTTATGTTAGGGAATGCCAACATCAGGGTAAAATATACATATTCTAGGATATTAAGATATATGTGGTAACAATAGTTTAGTGGTTACCTGAGGGATAACCACAGGATGAGGGGTGGGAGATGAGGGTAAGGGGGATCAAATATATGGTGATGGAAGGAGAACTGACTCTGGGTGGTGAACACACAATGGGATTTATAGATGATGGAATACAGAATTGTACACCTGAAATCTATGTAATTTTACTAACAATTGTCACCCCAATAAATAAAAAAAAAAAGATATATGTGGTTATGTAATTGATCCAATGTCCTCACAGTCCATGTAAGCTAGGACTTGAATGTATATTGTTGATCCAGTGAGACTGTGTGGGAGACTGTTCATCTTTAGGTAGTACCATAAAGACAGACAGGTCAAGATAAATGTTTTCATTAAATGGTTGACTAATGTCTCTCAAACATACAGAGGCATAAAATAAAAGTTTTTAAAGCTATAATATGAATCTGAATTGAAACATGGTTTCATTAAATTTATTGGGGTGACACTGGTCAATAAAATTATATAGGTTTCAAGTAAGTGTATAATTCCATAATGTATCATCTATATGTTGCATTGTGTGTTCACCATCAAAAGTTAACTCTCCTTCCATCACCATGTATTTGACCCGTTTATCCTCTTCTACCATTCCCCCACCCCCGGTACCCTCTGGTAACCACTAAACTGTTGTCTGTGTCTATGAGTGAAACATGTTTTGTAAAGCTTACTCTTGATGTGTAGGACTATTTTAAATATTGGGAAAAGATCATTTTGGTAGTTTAATTTGTTTTCACTTCATTTAGATGGACTGTATATGATCTTCACAAAGTATTTAACAATGTCCGCTTAAAAAACAACAACAAAAAACACCTCACTCTGTCCTTAGCAAAACTTACTTTTTTTCTTTTGCATTGGGTTGGAGCTGACATCTTACAATTTGAATTTGGGGAATTATGCTTTCCATTGGAATACAAACTGGACTGAGGTTGTATTTTTTTTCTTTTTTTGTATTTTCAATTTTTTTAAATTAAAGTTTATTGGGGTAACAATTGTTCGTAAAGTTACATAGGTTTCAGGTGTGTATCTACCACAAAAATCTGAAGACATTTATCAGTAAAGATATATGTGCTCCGATGTTCATTGCAGCATTATTTATGGTGGGCAAGACATGGAAATAACCAAAGTGTCCTTCCATAGATGATTGGATAAAGAATATGTGGTATATATACATAATGGAATATTATTCTGCCATAAGAAAAGATGAAATAATACCATTTGCGACAACGTAGATGGATCTTGAGATTATTATGCTAAGTGAAATAAGTCAGACAGAAAAAGTTGTATTTTCCTTTTGGAAGCATAGAGAGAATTTTACGTGTCTGTACTATGATGAGGGTATCTGGGGTTCCAGGATCTTGAGCAATCTTCCCAGTAGCCTCCGTGAGTGGGAAGAATGTTCATGTGGGCCATCCTCTGACCTCCGGCTTGGACAGAGAAGCAAGAAAAGGGCTCAAATCCTGGGGGTGTATTTATGGAGAATTCTCAAGATTCTGGCTTGAATTCTCAAGAACCTAGAGGTGAAAGAATGAAGGAAAGAAAATGACTATTTATTACACTTTCTATTTCCTGTAATGATCTCAGAACAACTCTGAGCAAAACCCTAAAAATAGAGTACAGTCAGACAAAAATTATATCATAAATAATATTTCCTGAAATTAATTTATATATATATAATTAATTATATATTATTAATTAATTATATTCATTATATATAATATATAAATTAATTATATATATAATTCTCAGTATTCTTGGTAGTTATGTTCTATAAAATTGCTGTGTACACTGATAGTGAATACTGAACCATTGTTCTTAGGGGAAATACAGGATTAGGTTCTCATGAGCTTCTGGTTACATTATTATCAACTAATCAAGATATAGCTTTGTTTTATGTGTTTTCCTGTTTGGATACCTTATTTGTTAATTAGGTATTTACTTAAATGTTTCACATATTTTTGGTTCATTCACATTGAACTCAGGGCCAATAGCAATTAAAACTCATAACTCGACTAAAGTTTGCCTGATACACATATTTTCTCCATAAGGTACATCATAATTGTTTTGCATTTAGGAACACTAGATATCACATTAGTACTACTGTTCGTGTCCATTTTAAACAACAAAATCACCAACAAAAAGCAAAAAAATGCAAGAAAATGTGGCACTAAATAGACTATGGAAAAGACACTTCTTACAGTATGAAAACTGAAACAGGAAGGCAGAGTCAGAGGTCTTGTTCAGCCTCAGCTGGGAATGTGCATAGCAGGCAACTCAATTTTTTTGCCCCTCTGCTTATGTCTGTGAATGATGTCCAAAATCCTGATGGTATTGATTTTGCTGTTATAAATACATTTTAGAGAGGAGGTGGATTCACAAATACAGAATTCTTGAAAACTGAGGATTGACTGTGTATACATATACACAAATAATTTTTTGCTATTGTATTTTTTTCCATTAATGCTACATGTGAGAAAAATCTTTTTGTTTTGACACTTTCTTTGCATCATTTTTCAGTGGTAACAATGATAATGATTGTTATAAACACAGTCTGAAGGAAGCCTTTCACCGTTACTTGGAAATTGTCATTTTAGTTTTTCTAATTAAAGTGAAAAGTGTCAAACAAACAGTGAAATAATAGCTGGAAAGTGTCAGTTTCCATGAGCAAATTAACAAAGCTTCCTCCTATATTTTTTCTCATAACCTGGGAGAGAAATTCAGAAATATTTCTAGTAGAATTTTCCAGCAAGAAATAGAAGCATATTGATTTTTGAATATCTACCTCTAACTATTGAGAATGTAGTATAACTGAAGACAACTTGCTTTTTAACTTGGTGGTTATTTTTTCTCTTGAAATAAAAATGTGATTTCATCGTCTATAAATCAATAAAAGCTTGCGTTGGTCAATTTTTTAAAGCTCTGTAAAAGGAAATTACATCATAATAGTAGTCTTCAGATAAATAAGAACTGTTCATTCCTTAATGTCAGCGTTTAAACCACAAATTGAATATCAAGACCTTAAATTGTTGTTTTCAAATCATTGTAAAGTTATGAAAAAAATTAGAATGATCCAAACCAAAAAAATGAAAATAAATTCAGAAGACTACATATCCAATTGTTTTTATCATAAAAACACATGGGAGAAATCTTAGGAAGAAATAAGTTAGTGGAGACATATAATTTTGACTCGTAAATTTGCAAATTAAAACTCACAGAGTGCATAATAACAAAACATAATTCACTTTAGTTGGAAATAACAATCATTTTGTAGGACTGCTTTAGTAGAAAGCTTGTATCTGGAGCATGGTGTGAAAAGAACATTCTTAGAGAGGGGCTTCCAGGCCCAGCTCTGCTAGTAATCAGCAATAAGCACTTGGGTCGAACATTTAGCTCCTTAGATTTTGACTTTCTCAGCAGTAAAATGTGGAGTTTGGACTATATGATCTTTACTCTCCCTCAGCTCTAAAACATTCTGAAGATCTAGTACAAAACACTTATAGTAGGCATTTGTTTATCTGAATTCTAGACAGTTGTTTAAGAGTTTATTGTGTTCTTTTTTCTTAAGATTGCTTTGGCTATTCGGGGTCTTTAGTGGCTCCAAACAAATCTGATGATTTTTTGTCCTATTTCTTTACAAAATGCCATTGGGATTTTGATGGGGATTGCATTAAATCTGTATATTGCTTTGGATAATATGGCTATTTTAACTATGTTGATTCTTCCAATCCATGAGCATGGAATGTCTTTCCATCCTTGGTTAAGTTTATTCCTAGGTATTTTATTCTTTTTGCTGCAATTGCAAAAGAAATTGTTTTTTGTATTTCTTTTTCTGAGATTTCATTGTTAGTATATAGGAATGCAATGGACTTTTGTACGTTGATTTTGTATGTTGATTTTGTAGCCAGCAACTTGACTGTATTCGTTGATTGTTTCTAATAGCTTTTTGGTGGAGTCTTCAGGGTTTTCTATATTATAGCATCATGTCATCTGCAAAGAGTAACAATTTAATGTCTTCATTCCCAATTTGGATGCCTTTTATTTCTTTCTCTTGCCTGATTGCTCTGGCAAGGACTTCCAACACTATGTTGAAAAGCAGAGGTGATAGGGGACAGCCCTGTCGTGTTCCTGAACGTAGAGCAAAGGGCCTCAGTCTTTCACCGTTAATTATGAGATTAGTTGAGGGTTTGTCATATATGGCCTTTATTATGTTAAGATATTTTCCTTCTATACTTATTTTATTAAGTGTTTTAATCGTAAATGGATGTTGTATCTTGTCAAATGCTTTTTCTGCATCAATTGATATAATCATATGATTTTTGTCCTTTATTTTGTTTATGTGATGTATCACACTGATGGATTTGCAAATAAAAACCACAATGAGATATCACCTCACCCCAGTCAGATTGGCTATCATCAACAAGACAAATAGTAACAAGTGTTGGAGAGGCTGCAGAGAAAAAGTAACCCTCATACACTGTTGGTTGGAATGCAGACTGGTGTAGCCATCATGGAAGGCAGTGTGGAGGTTCCTGAAAAAATTACGAATAGAATTACCATATGACCCAGCAATCCCTCTCCTGGGTATCTACCCAAAAAAATCTGAAAACGTTTATACATAAAGACACGTGTTCTCCAATGTTCATTGCAGCTTTATTCACGGTGGCCAAGACATGGAAACAACCAAAATGTCCTTCGATAGATGAATGGATAAAGAAGTTGTGGTATATATACACAATGGAATACCATTCGGCAATAAGAAAAGATGATATAGGAACATTTGTGACAACATGGATGGATCTTGAGAGTATAATGCTAAGCGAAATAAGTCAGACAGAAAAAGCAGAGAACCAGATGATTTCACTGCTATGTGGTATATAAACCAAAAACAACAAAAGCATAAGACAAACAAATGAGAAACAAAAACGCATAGACACAGACAATAGTTTAGTGGTTACCAGAGGGTAAGGGAGGTGGGGGATGGGAGATGAGGGTAAGGGGGATCAAATATATGGTGATGGAAGGAGAACTGACTCTGGGTGGTGAACACACAATGGGATTTATAGATGATGTAACACAGAATTGTACACCTGAAATCTGTGTAATTTTACTAACAATTGTCACCCCAGTAAATTTTTTTTAAAAAAGAGTTTATTGTGAATACAGTGGAGTAACAGAGTAATTCTTTAAAAAACTATGACTACGGCAATTACATAATTTATCATAAAACCAGAGCATTTTGGAGAATGATGCTGAAATAATTAAAAATGTAAACATTTGAGATATATATATATTCTTTGACGGACAGAAGATTGTTTTTATTATATTGGTAGACCTAAAAAATAATTATTTAAAAAAACTATGTTCAAACAAGAATTCTTTTCAAAAATATTTTATATATAAAAGCAATTTAAAACAGTTTTTCATATTGCCTATCTTAATTTTTAAAATAGCATAAGTAGAAGGGTTATTTTTTATCTATAATCAAGAACTTTAATCAGTTTTTTTACATCTCTATATATCTCTAATACCATGTCACTGGTATCTTTCTAATGAATGTGTTTTTTATTGCAGTTGGGTCTTATTTTTTCATGAAATCTTCCTCAAAATTACATTCTGTGGTTAATAAATCTGAAATGTTCTTTTTTTTGACTCTCCTCTGTATAATCTTAATTTTAAAAACATTTTCTGTACAGACACTAATATAAGGAAACTCATATAAGGAAATTTCAGAGTATATTCTTACCAAATAGAGGATATTCTCATTTCAAAAGTTTTTAGATTGAAATGTGTAAATATGTAAGCCCAAATATTTTCACAGATACTGCTTTTTATTTCAAACTTTTATTTAGGTACATCAAATATTTTTACAAGAAAATATTCAAAGTAAGTATTTCTATTTATAATCCTTTTGACTTTTGCTAAAATTAGATGCTGCAAAATCATAAGAATATATATGCATCCAGTTGAACAATGGAACAGGAACTAGATCAAAAGATTTCTCTCTCATGTCAAAATACTCCAAAGAGAAATTATAAAATTTCAAAATTAGTGTACTTTTGAGTTGCTATCATTTAATTGATTCAGTTCCTCCTTTGCTTTTATAGGAATACGTTCTGATGTCTTCCCAGTTACTAGCTTGGTTTTCAATAAATGCAATTCACTAAGAAGCTTTCAATGCTATTTTTTTTTTTGGTACTCCATTTGTTGAATAATTTGATTAAAGATTTCTAGCTAATTTTGAACTCTGTGCAGTAGAAATATAAAGGACTCATTTACAAAATGTTTCATCTGAATTGTAGGATACATTGATTTTATAGACTCATTCTTCAAAGTTGCAAACACATGCTGAAAGATTTTTTTTTCTATTCAATATCTACTTTGTAACAAAATTTTGAGGTATAGTTACTCTGTGAAAATATAGAGAAATATGAGTTTTGGCAACTATAGTTTCTATTTTATTGATAGACTCTTGTTTGGGTATTATGTACATGTTGCAATCAATTCCAGGTATATTTCTGTTGTTTTTATTTCTTAGTAAAAGAATGGTACCATTATGCTCTCCTCCAACAAAATTTATATTTTCAATGAAAAAAAAACACAATTTTATCTTCTGTGTTAAACTTTTTAAATAAATTTAAAACAGCATTTATAATAATGTCAGATATTTTACCTTCAACAGAATGAATTTTCAAATATATTGCTGTTAGTCCATGATGACACTAATTGTTTTTTAAACCTTTTATGATTTATCTGTCTGTGAAGGTTTCCACTGCTAATGGAGCTGAGACTGAACAGGATCTGTTTCAGTTGTCTGTATGTCAAAACACAAAACAATAGCTTGAAATCTAAGATGCACAAAATTAATTTATTAGAATAGTTCATTTGATCTGAATGAAAACGGAATCTGGAGAAATATGGAAACTTATCTTCTAGAACTGCATATATTAAATTATCTTTTGGCACAGTTATCTTTTAAAAAAAACATTTTATAAAAAGATCTGTTTCTGCAGCATATCTTTTGGTTTACACAAATAATGTTATGACCTTTACAGTGGATAGTAACTATAAACAAATGTTTAACGTTACACATTTTTTCTAAGTTTTCTTTAAAAATAGGAACTCTATAATTAATTTTTAATTTAGTATGTATTTTCCTTTTGCTGACCTCATTGTTTTAGAAAAGTTTATTAAAAATAAAAAAAAGTATTATAAACAATGCAATCAAAACTGTTTTAAAAAGATTTGCATCATATAGTAAATGAGGACTACCACAGCAAAAGCTTTTATATTGTTCTCTCTATGTCCTATGGCAGGACTCAGCCTCTATTCCTTGTATATTTTAGGTTGGTGCAAAAGTAATTGCGGTTTAAAAGGTTGAAAACAATTGCAAGAACCCCAATTACTTTTGCACCAACCTAATATTTTATGCATATCTACCCTCTGATTTCCCTACATATTTCCCACTGACCCTACCACCAACTGAGGGCCTAAGAAATTCATGCACTTTGAGGACTGAAGTCCCAATCATGGCACACCTGGCTGGCATACCAAGTTTAGTTTTCGTCCCATCGTTACTTAAGATGAGGAGTGAGAAATCCCTAGCCACTCCTGTCCAGGGCATTAGCATTTTATCAGTAAGCACCTTTTAAGCTGTTCTGGGAAGCGAAGTATTAATATTAATCCCCTACATGAGAAAATAGTTGAGAAAAGAAAGATTGCACTTTCTGGTCCTCTTTAAGATCTCTATGTACTTCATGTGTGTCTGATACACAACTAGATAAGAGAGACCATGGCAAAAGTTAGAACTACCAAGTGGAGTTCCATCAAACCCATTAAAACTTATTTTAATGTAATTGTTGATACTATTTGGTTAAATAAAAATAAGAAATCCAGGACAAATACTTAATCAAACAGGATATCAGGACACTAAGCATAAACCAGGAAAACCGGTACACATGGCTATCCTAAAAATGACTAAGCTTATGAGAACTTGACCTTATTGGAAGTTTGGGAACTGTAGCAATTCTTAAAAGTGGTTCTTTAACATTTTGCTTTTTGTATCTGTGTTTTTGTGTGATTCTTGAGCTTAGCCATAGGCAGAACAAATAAAACAAATTACAGAGTCATGTTCCTACAAGACTGATAAAACAACTGTATAGGTAGGAAATTAATAGTTTCTTAAGTCTATCAGGTTTTAAATAAATGTTATTTACATTTAAAACTTTCTGCCTTTCTGGTTAGTTTCCTTAAAGTGTTAGCAATTGATTTATTTATCCAAATCACATTAGTATCATATCCTAAACATAACACTGTATACTTAGTATTAGCACAACAGGCAAGACCAAAATTAACCAGATATGGACCTTACCTTCAAGAACTTTGCATTCTGGAGGGAGACACGAAACATATGTTTTATATTTACACATGAGCACACACACACTTTATACCTGTGTCATTGATTTTCTTTGTATCAGTACTCATGTTGTCATTCTCACTGCTGGCTTCCTCTGTTATGGTCTACCAGATATCTTGGCCTCTCTACACTTGACTCCTTTCACTCTAGTGATGCTTTTTCTCCAACCACCTCTGCTACCCACTTCCGTGGTCTTTTCTGAATTGACTCTCGATTAATCATGACTATGCAAACTCCAAAATCTCAGTTTTCGGAATCTGAGTTGCTGGCTGTGGTGTCTTACTTATTCTAGTATTCCTACATCCCCAGTTTTTCAGCCCTCCAGAAACCCCTCCCCTTTGATTCTCTTTTTTTTACTACACAGCATCCTCTTTGTACTTTAATTCCCTCCTTCCTAAATTGAAGTCCTTGATTCCATGGTCCGTCACTATAATCACTTTCTTGTGAACACTCTTTCCCATGTCTCACTTTACTATAGTAACCCAGGAAAGGCCCAGCCTTAGACCTAACTTTCTGGAGAAAGTAACTCTCCTTAATGGTTTCACATTAAATTAACGACCATAAATCCCAGATGGTCTCCAGCACTGCCTAGCAGTTCTCCATTTTTCTACAAAATTTCCATTCCCACATTCTAAAAAAAGTTATCTTACACCTTCTCTTCACAGCACTCTCAACTCTGACATGTGACCTCTGACCATATATCACTGATTGTAAACACACCAACAAGATCACCTCATCTCACTACCATAGATTCAGATTAACCTTCATCTATTCCAATATACTTGGCTTCACCTCCCTTGAAGGGTCTGTGATCTCACTTGAGGACAAATACCCTACCCTTGTCTAGTCAAAAGCTTTGCTCATGTTATTTTCATGTTTCGCTCAGTTTTTCAACTTCAATTTCTTCCTATATTGGATGGCTTCTAAGGGCATATAAAAATGTCTCAATATCTTTTATCTAAGAAAAAACAAACAAAACTTACTTAAATCCTTCTATCATCCCATATGTCTATACTTTGTAGGAAAAAACGTCTCAAGCATATTGATTATTCTTTTGTTTCCCTCTTTCCCCTCCTTATTCTTTCTTTATTTTTTTTCCAATCAGGTTTTCTTCACCAATCCACAAAATTACTCATTTTCAAGGTAACCAATAGCTTCTATCTATCCTGGCAAGTCCACTGATCGTGCTCTATCCTCCTCTTGATTGTTCAGCAACATTTGATACAATGGAATAACCTCTCCTTCTAGGAACATTTTCTTGTTTTAGCTGACATCATAGTCTCGTGGGTTCCCTTCTACTCCTCTGACTACTCTTCATTCTCTTGTGCTGATTTCTTGTTCTCAGCCAGCAGTGTCCTTTCAGCTCAGTTCTGAGCCCTCTTCTTTTTCTGTGTCACAGAGAGTTTTTGAGCTTTCACCAGAATCATCTGAAGCATTTGTCAAAAGAGTGATGGGTTCCCCCATCAGAGTTTCTGATTTGGTAGGTCTGGATTGGAAACTAAGAATTTGCATTCATAACAAATTTCTGGATGATGGCTGGTGATGTTGGTGCAGGGCCCACTCTTTGAGAACCCCTGGTTTGGGGAATTAATTAAGCCAAACACTTTGTAATTGGCCTGGCTTTCAATCAGACTTTCACCTTATATTACCTGTGCAACACTGTGAACATTATTTAATGTTTATGTTCCTCTGTATGCCCACTTGTAAAATAAAGACTATACAAGTTGCAAGCTCAAGTGTTATGAGAATTAAACGAGATAGTTGTACGACTACAGTACTTTACTAAAAACTGTTCTTCCAGTTTATAGTCTAAACTCTCTAAAATTGACACTGAAAAGTGGAAAGGATGTGCTTTTAAAGATATATATCAGGTCAGAATCACAATCCCTCCCGTCTCGTCATTCAGGTGTGCCCAGAATAGTGTTTGGGCCAATTCCAGATCATGGTCTCCTTGATTCCTCATGCTCCTACCATACTGTGTTTTTTTTTCTGCTCTAGGAAATATTCCAGTTACCCTTTACTATATAACAAACTTCTCCAAAATGCAGTGGCTTAAAACAAATACTCTCTTATCATTTCTCCCAAGTTTGTGGGTCAGGAATTCCAGTAGAGCTTGGATAGATGATTCTTCTGTTATCCATGGTACCTGCAACTGGCCACTGGCCTGGGGAGGTCAACAGTGGCTTCTCTCACCTGTCTGGAGCCCAGAGGGTAGGTAGGAAGTCTGCGCTCAGTGGGGCATCTCTCCATCCGCCTCTCCTTGTAGTCCCAGGGCCTCTCCCTGTGTTCTCTGCAGGAGGGTTAATAGAGGTTACCTGTCTACTAAGGGCTCTACGATACCGGTAGAAGCTCCAGTTCTCTGACAGACTATTCTAGAGTGGGGACAGCTTCATTTCTAGTACACTCTTTTGGTCAAATCTGTTGCAAGCCTGCACAAATTCAAGGGCCGGGAAAACGCATGCCTCTTTGCAATGAAAAGGTGCCTAAGAATTTGTTGTCTTTAATCAGCCATAGGAGCACTCCTACAAAGTACCTTGCACATTTATTTCTTCCTCCAAGAAGTCTGCCTCCAAATCTTTCCATGGCCGACTCCTGCAAATCTCAACTCAGCCGTCCCCTCCTCATTACAGAAAAAGCCATTCTGACTGCCATATCTAAACGCACTTCCTCCCACTATCATTTTGTATCCCATCACTTGTTTTATTTTCTTCTGAAATTACCTTATTTATGAGCTGCTGCCTCCCCTGAAATGTCAATTCCACAAGAGCAGAAACTTTGTCTTTCTTGTCAACACTATGGTTCCAGAATGGTGCTAGACACAGAATTTTCCCAATAAATAATGTCTGAATGAATAAATTAATTGTGAATATATAACTCATTCATAGATGTATAAAGAAAAATTTACAAATATTATAAAACCAGTTTTGGTATTACTATCTGCAGTTAAATTTTTAGAGTATAAAGTGTTTATGTATCTAAAAATCATTTTTTTCTCTAAATTTATTCCTTTTTTATTATAGATAAAACTGATCTATCAGGTGAGGAGATGAGGTATCTTTACAGTTACATGTAGTAACTTTTTCTTCATTACATATTTGAGATTTATTTGAGTGACACTTTTACCTAGAATTACTTTTTGCTTGAGGTATAAGGGAGCTTGGAAGAAAATATACAGACTTTTACTCTTCTTTCCAAAAACAATGCATAAATTTCAAACTAAGTTAAAATTTACATTAAGAGCCACCTATATGTACTAGGTTTTCAAATTTCTTCTTGCTGTGTTAAAGTTACTAGTTTCTGTAACAAAACTATGTCTTTCAGCATAGTAAGTAGTTTTTAAATAGTAGTATGAATTAAATAAAAGAGATTAGAAAATGACTTCATGTTTTTTTCAATATAAACAAGCATTTGATGATTTCTGCGAAAAATAAATTTAGATTTTATACAACCAAAAATGTTTGGAAAACATTTTAAGTTGCTTAGTTCAACATGCCTTTGATTTCACCTTTCCTTTAGTATGTCCAACATTTTCAAGATTTTCTAAATGACAAATAATAATTTTGAGAGTAAATTTATAAATAGAATATATATTTTTCAAGTTCAAGACCAAACATTGGTAAACAGAGAGATAAATCATTCTTTACTTTGTGATATAGCCAAAGTCATGGCAAAACACAAACCTTTCATAAGTCTGTTCAAGATATAGATTCAAGATTTGTTTTTTTAAAATTACTTCTCTAGTGGATTTTGTTTTCCTTTATTCAATCTTTACCCCATTATAAGTGCTCATAATACTCTGTCTAACAAATGAGACTCTGATTTGCACATAGTTGTGACTCAATATATATTAATTCAATTGAATAATTATAAAAGTACCTGCAAAGGCTTTAATGTGCTTATGGCAAAGCTTATCTATACTTGTATGCTTGTATAAATATTAGCCAATGTAGCATTCTCTATTTTCCTTTTTCCCCCTTTTTCCCCAAGTCTTTTAAATTTTTTTTATTAAAAATATAGCTCACATACAAGATTATATTAGATTCATAGGTACACAATAGTTATTCAACATTTATATACCCGAAGCAGTGATCACTCTAAGTCCAGCAACCATCTGACAGTAAACCTAATGCTATCACAATATTATTGATTATATTCCCTATGCTGTACACTACATTTTCATGACTTACTTGTTTTATACCTGGAAATTTGGATCAATTATAACCCTTTAACTTTCCTCCCCTTTTTAATCTTTCAATCACAGTTGACATTTAATATTATTTTATATTAATTTCAGGTGTATAGCATATGGTTAGACATTTATATAATTTAAGAAGTGATGCCCCTGACTAGTCCAGTGCCCACCTGGCATTATACATAGTTATTAACCTATTTATTATTGACTATATTTCCTGTGCATTACTTTACATCCCCATGACTATTTTGTAACTTCCAATTTGTACTTTTTAATCCCTTCACCTATTCACCGTGCCCCCAATCCCCTCCCATATATCACTCTGATAAATCTAGTACCGATCTCACACCATACATAGTTATTAGAATGTCATTGATTATAATCCTTATGCTATACCTTACATCCCCCATGACTACTTCGTAACAACCAATTTGTACTTCTTAATCCCTTCCCCTTTTTCAGCCATCACCCCAACCCTTCTACCATCTGGCATCCATCAAAATGTTCTCTGTATCTATGAGTCAGTTTCTGTTTTGTTTGTTTATTTTGTTCTTTAGATTCCACATATAAGTGAAATCACATTGTATTTGTCTTTAATTGTCAGACGCTCCACTCAGCACGATACCCTCCAGGTGCTTCCATGCTGCCACAGATGCAAGAACCCATTCCCTTCCTTGGCTGAGCAATATTCTACTGTACATATGTACCACCTTCTCTTCATCAAGTTTTCTATTGACAGACACCCAGGCTGCCTCCACATCTTGGCCACTGTAAACAATACTGCAATGAACATATGGATGCACACGTCCCCTTGAAGTAGCATTTTGGGTTTCTTTGGATAAATACCAGGAAGTGGGTCCTTCTTTGTGTCTAAAGCCTTTGTTTTAAAGTCTATTTTGTCTGGTATAAGTACTGCTACCGCAGCTTTTTGTATCTTTGATTCCATTTTTATGAAATATCTTTTCCTCATCCTTTAATGTTCCATCTGTATGTGTCTTTCAATCTGAAGTGATTCTCTTGTAGGCAGCATATGTAAGGGTCTTGTTTTCTTACCGTTCAGCCACCCTATGTTTTTGATTGGAGCATTTAATCCACTTACATTGAAAGCAAGTGTTGATAGATATTTAGTTATTGCCATTTTATTATTCATATGTTTTATCTTTTTTTTTTCCATCTTAAAAAAGTCACTCTAACATTCTTTGTAATACTGATTTGGTGGTTATGAACTCCTTTAGCTTTTTCTTGTCTGGGAAGCTCTTTATCTGTCCTTCGATTTTCAATGATAGCCTTACTGGGTAGAGTACTATTGCTTGTAGGTCCTTGTTTTTCATCACTTTGAATGTTTTGTGTTTTTGGCCTGCAAAGTTTTTGTTGAGAAATCAGCTGACAGTCTTATCAGAGCTCCCTTGAGGTAACTAACTGCTTTTGTCTTGCTACTTTTAGGATTCTCTCTTCGTATTTAAACTTTGTCATTTTAGTTATAATGTGTTTTGGTGTGGTCCTGTTTGTGTTCATCTTTTTTGGGTAAGTTTTCAGTCATTATTCCTTCAAATGGATTCTCAGTCTCTTGTTTTCTCTTTTCTCCTTCTGGTATCCCTATGATGTGAACGTTGTTTATGCTTGATGTTATCCTAGAGGTCTCTTAAACTACCCTCTTTTTTTTTGGATTCTTTCTTCTTTTTGCTGTTCTGATTGGGTGTTTTCTGCTAACTTGTCCTCCAAATTGCTGATTCAGTCCTGTGCTTCATCTAGTCTGCTGGTGATTCCTTGTAGTGCATTCTTCATTTCAGTTATTGTATTCTTCACTTCTGACTGGCTCTCTCTCTCTCTCTCTCTCTCTCTCTCTCTCTCTCTCTCTCTCTCTCGGTTTTTATGTTCTTTTTTATGCTTGCTATCTCTCTGTTGAAGTTCTCACTAAGTTCATTGAGCGTCCTTGTAACCATTGTTTTGAACTCTGCCTCTGGTAGGTTGCTTGCCTCCGTTTTGTTCTTTTTCTGGAGTTTTCTCAAATTCTTTCGTTTGGGATGCATATCTTTGTTTCCTCATTTTGGCTGCCTCTGTGTTTGTTTCTATGTATTAGGTAGGGCTGCTATGTCTCCCAGTCTTGCTAGATGGCCTTATGTTGTAGGGGCTCTGGGTTGTATGTCTCCTTCTGTTATAGTTGAGCCTTGACTGCTTTTGGCACATCAGTGGGTGAATCCATGGAGTGGGGTTTGCCCCAGCAGGCTCTGGTGGCTGTTGAGACCACCCTTTGTGTGTGTCACTTGTGGGACTAATTGAGTGGAGCTCTGCTGTAGTCTGAAGCCAACCTCCAAGTATGTTGGTTCTGGGGCCTCTTGGGAGGGGCTCGGGTGCAGGCCCTGGTCAGCCACTGCCTGTGACTGGGCGGGGACTACCTGGTAGGAGCTACAAAGTGATCCATGGTTGGTTCCTGCCTGTGATGTACCTGCAGGCATGAGGGAGAGGCCACACTGCAAACTTCGGATGGCTGCTACCAGTCCTGGGTTTGGGGTAGCTCAGCAAAATGACTGGACTCTCTGAGGCCTGATGCCACCTGCTGGCCCCTGTACTGCAGAGCTGCCTCACCCAACTTGCATACCGCAGGAGGCATTATGACCAGCCAGGTCTGAGACAGGCATTTCTGTCTTTCAGTTAATTGATATGATATAACTGATTTCTTAGCCAGAAACCAAGATTATTTCCAAGACAGGAGAGTCATGATCTTTTTCAAACTAATTTCTAAATTGGAGTCATAACTTTTTCAGTGGACTAAGGATTGGATGCTTTGTGTTTTTATACTAGATTTGTAACTATCTTCACAAACAAGCCTAAAATGCATCTTCCCTGTACCTCAATAGTTTCATCTTTAAAATGGGCATATTTCTCTAAGGAATATCTTCTGATCCTTAAAACTATTGAATGTAAAATTGCCGAGGGAGCCCTTTGCAATAGGTGCTTAGAGGGAAATAGATGGGCAAACAGAGAGAGAGAGAGAGAGAGAGAGGGAGAGAGAGAGAGAGAGAGAAGAGGTGAGTTTCAACGGTAATTCATCTATGGAAATAGGATTTCTCTATCAAAACAGGATTTGTACATTTCACTTAAATGTTATCTTTCTATGAAATTAAAACATTTGTAATTTTCAGCAGCTACTATCAGAATAATAAATAATTGGATAAGGTAGCTTAAAATACATGAAAAATATTTAAGGGGACAAGCAGCAGGTAATATAGAGGTCAGTTTTAGAAATAATAAGTCAGATTAATGAACACAGTGATATTCTTTCAACTCAACTTCACAGACAAGTCCAAAACAATCCTTGTTCTCATTTTTGATCAGACTGAACCTTGATCGTGAAAGCTCCTTAAATCCAGTCTCAACAAGGAGGGTGCAGCGAAGGCTGTGAAGGGCGCTCTGTAAGCACAAAGGCATGAAGTGCTTGAAGCGTCAGAACCAGAAATTACTTGAATCTAATTTTCAGGTGTACAAGAGGCCAATGTAATGTGAGCATTAAAAGAAATGGAAAAAGTGAGATGTACTTCAGAATTTTGGATGGACTTTAAGCATGTGATGGATGAATGGAGAAGGGCAGCCAAGGAGCTATTAAGTGAAGACTGGAGCTGGAGCCAGAATTTTGGCAGCCAACAAAGTGAAAACATCAGCAGATTTTGAAAAGATTAAACAAATCACAATGAAAGGATAACTCTGGTGATAAGGTTTCACCATAACTGGTGATAAACTGGATTCCCCTGATTCTGGATGTCTAAATGAAGAGTAGGAAGGAGAATATCTGAAAATCTTACGTTATTTGTTTTTATTTTGCAATTTCATAATTAACAGAGACCTGATCATTTCTCTGCTAGGATCATTTTTCTTGGCTCCGTCATCTACTAAATTAAAATGAACTTCTTAGCATGCAATTATCAGCAGGAAAGCTCTGACCTACCGTTCCAGTTCCTTGTCTACTACCACCCCACCCATTCTCCATTATCTTCTGCAACGTGACCCTGCTCACAGGGAAAGTCCTGTCGTTGTCCACCCCTAGGCACTTCTTTCTCATAGGGTTTCCTTTATTTCACAGGTCTTCCACTGTCTCTTTTCAGTCTAAATCATAATTACCGTTTGAGCCTTTTGCATGAAAACTTCCTTGATTCTTCCCAAAAGAAATAATTTTGCCTCCTTTGTTTGCTGTAAGACTTTGCTTTCTGATTATAACACCTTAGAAATGGTTGCGGTATTTCCTGCTGACAGACTTTATGCAGCTGTCAGTCTGTCCAAATGGGCTGTATTTTGCTTAAGGCATGACTTGCCTTGTTTATCTCTCCATCCCCAAATGCTTAATAAAAGTGTCTCTCTGATTTTTGCTTCAACTGATGTGGAAGATTTTTGGTTTAGGAGATGACAATTTACATTGGAAGAACAAGAAACTATGGTTACTATTATGGCTTTGATTTGTCATGCTGTAATCGCAGCATGTGGCAAAATATTAAGCACACATGGTGATATCAATGTTTCCAAAACCTAGAAGGCAGAATACGGCATATGTATGTGTGTGTAATTTAAAAAACAATTATCTTAGCTTTTCCTTGACATTTTATACAATAAAAATGGTTGTTTAAAGCATAAAATGAGCAGAGCAACACAGATTGGTAGTGCTTTTTCTGTGCCCATTTATACCCTGACTACATGAATTTGGGTAATCTATTAACCTTTTTTAAAAATAATTTTTATTAAATTTATTGGGGTAACATTGGTTAGTAAAATTATATGGGTTTGAAGTGTACAATTCTATAATGCATCATCTATATATCACATTGTGTGCTCACTATCCAGAGTCAGTTCTCCTTCCATCACCCATATATTTGATCCCCTTTACCCTCATCTACCACCCCTCTCACCTCTTACCCTGTGGTAACCACTAAACTATTGTATGTGTCAGTGAGTTTTTGTTTGTTTTCTTGTTCATCTGTTGTATTCAGTTTTATATCCCACATATGAGTGAAGTCCTATGGTTCTTGATATTTTTCTGTCTGACTTATTTTGCTTAGCATGTTAACTCAACATCCATCCATCCATGTTGTCACAAATGGCAGTGTTTTATCTTTTTTTATGGCCGAGTAATATTTCATTGTGTATCTACTGATACCACATTTTCTTTATCCAGTCATTTATCGAAGGATACTTTGTTGTTTCCGTGTCTTGGCCACCGTGAATAATGCTGCAATGAACATAGGGGTACATCTATTTTTACGGATAAATATGTTCAGATTTTTGGGATTGATACCTGAAGAGGGATTGTTGTGTCATATGGTAATTCTATTCTTAATTTTTTGAGGAACCTCCATACTGTTTTCCATAGTAGCTACACCAATTTACATTCCCACCAGCTGTGTATGAGGGTTCCTTTTTCTCCACAGCCTCTCCAACACTTGTTATTACTTGTCCTATTGAGGATAGCCATTCTAACAGGTGTGAGGTGGTAGCTCATTATGCTTTTGATTAGCATTCCCCTAACCGCTAGTGAATTTGAGCATTTTTTAATATATCTGCTGGTCATTTGTTTGTCTTCTTGGGAGAAGTGTCTGTTCAGGCCCTCTGCCCATTTTGTAACTGGATTTTGTTTTTGTTGTTGAGTTGTATGAGTTACTTATGTATGTTTTGGATATTAGCCCCTTATTGGAGGTGTTGTTTGCAAACACTTTCTCCCATTTGGTTGGTTGCCTGTGTTTTGCCTCAGTTTCTTTTGCTGTGCAGAAGCTTTTTAGTTTGATACAGTCCCATTCATTTATTTTTGCTTTTATTTCCCTTGACTTTGAGGTCAAATTTATAAAATTCACTCTGAACCCCAGGTCCGTAAGTTTAGTATGTATGTTTTCTCCTATTCAATTTATTGTTTCAGGTCTTATGTTTAGGTCTTTGATCCATTTGAGTTAATTTTGGTACATGGTGACAGATAGCAGTCTAGTTTTTTTCTTTTGCACTTGGCTTCCCAATTTTCTCAGCATTATTTATTGAAGGGTCTTTTTTGTTTCCCCCTGAAGTATTAACTTTTTTGAGATTCCATTTCCTTAGCTGTGGAATAAAAATGTTGCAGCAGTGATGATCTCCAAACTCAGATTTGTAACTTCATACTTCTATTATGTTCCATACTAGTATAAATAGTAATTTAAGATTTACATTCATGTTTTTGGCTTGCGTGTCATGTATACATGCATGTCTCTCAGGCATACTTGATTAGCCGGGTTTGGTGAGGAAGAAGAATGGGCTGATCTTGTGGAGAGTGATAATCAGGCCCTACCTAATAATCCTTGGGCGAATAAGGGTCATTCCTCTGCTCTCAAGGCACTGACTGAGACATCCGTTGTGCCCGAGCTTGGAGAGGGGAATGTTCTGTGCTGGTATTGAGGGAAGCCCAATTATTCTATGTCTTAGTCAGCTCGGGCTTCTATAACCAAATGCAATAGACTGAGTGGCTTAAGTGACATTTATTTCTCACAGTTCTCGGGTCTGCAAGGTCCAAGATCAGGGTGCTGGCAGGTTAGGGTCCTGCTGAGAACTCCCTTTCTAGCTGGCAGACAGCCCCTTCTTGCTGTGTGCTCACATAGTGGAGAGAGAACCGTGGTCTCTCCTCCTCTTCTTTTAAGGGCACTAATCCCATCATGGGGTCCATACCCTCATGATCTCATCTAAACCTAATAACCTCACACAGGCCCCATTTCCAAATGCCATTACATGACGGCAAGGGCTTCGACATAAGCATTTTAAGAAGAAACAGGCATCCAGTCCATAACATTCCATGATCACTTCTTTTGGATGAGTCTGAATCCCAGGGTCAGGGGTCTGTAACTAAGACAAACAAAATCAGGTCACTGAAGAAGTTATGTGAGAAGCCAGGATTTCAGTGTGGATCTGCTGCATCTTTTGTACAGATGACAGTAAGGGTGGCTGCAGCAGGTAGATTCTCTGGCTGGGCTAGCTCCCTATAATATCAAGACTGCTTGCTCTAGGACAGTGACCAGGGAATCAAGAGGCCCAATAGGAATGAGGAAGCAAACTGTTGTTCTAAGACTGCATTCACCTTCCCTGCTTTGAGCCAGAGACTCAGTAAGAAAGAGGCTCCACTCTCCAAAAAGTGTGCAGCACCAGTGAGCAAAGCAAAAAGAAAATCAAAGTTATTTTTGATCAATGTTTTAATCAACTTATTTTATTTTCTACTCTATTATTCATCTGTTCTGGGGACTACTAATGATAAAACATTATAGGCATAATTTTAAGGTTGCATCCAGATCTAATTTCCTATATCTTTAAATACAAATAGAACGTAATCGAAGAGCAGAGGAACAAGAAGGGAATAGTTGGGCTTGTGTGGCATAATTAAATTTACTACATCTGTGAAATTTTGTCTTTACAAGTGGGGCAGAGCAATGAGGGTGGCTGAGCGTAGGAGATTAGCCTTGTATACTTTACGTACAATGGCTGATAGTTCTTTATTCCTATAGTCAGCAAAATGTACTTATTTAGAACATGAGTATTACAGTAATTTTTTTAAAAGACAGCTCTGATTTATGTTCTTGAAACATAAAAAGACCTCGCTTTACAGGAAAAATCCTAAATATTATGCTATGCCTATGGTGTGTATGTCTCTAAAACTAAAGAAAATAAACAGACTTCCAGGAAATTAAAGATGTAAGATAAAACTCACTTTCCCCATAACAATGCAGAATAATTGTATTTTTATTCTTGGTCCCAGTTTGATTTAATTTGTGATTTACCATTTTTTACAGACTTTAGGTGTCCTGCCTAGGCACCGGATATTATTTCCGTTTTCTATAGTCAGCATGTGAAAAGTTATTTAAAGCCCACATTTTGTTTTTAAATGTTACCTAGTGGTTTCAGTTCTGCAGAGGTCAAATTTCAACCCAACTTCTGGAACTTCCAGGCCTGGAAACCTTTTAGCAAGTTCTGTTTCTATTTCCATCTCCTGAAAAAGTTGTCTCTGCAAACAGAGGTTTGGCATCTCTATGCCTCCCTCACATATTATGTATTACTTATGAAACATCAAGAAATCTAAAATGCTTCATAGACAGAAAACATGGGATGGATGAAAATCCCTAGATATCTGCATTTAAATGTTTAATATTTCTCCATTCATGAAGTTAATAATTAGAAATGAAAACTCGAAATCAGATGTTTTAAAAAAGGTTAAAACACAGTGCATTTAAATGGCTAGTGAATTCGTCATGGAAGTTCAGACCCAATCTTGCAAACCTGTGCTATAGTGTATTTTTAAAGTGTGGATGTCGTGCAGGAGACCCGGTGGGGTCTCTGCTCCCGCTCCCCACACAAAAACGCAGGATATGGTGAGGCCAAAAAGGAACACCCATGGAGCCATAGATGGGGGAGTCATACCACTATATTCTCTCTGGCGGCACTATACTCTCACTGGAGGCTGGATACACACTGTCCGCAAACCGCCATCCACGCTTGCCAGCCCAGCCGCCATCTTCTTGCTAGCCCCCATTCTTTTCTTCTTCTCCTTCTAGCGTAGCCACAGCAGTTATATTAGTGGCCAATGGCTCACTGGTTACAGCTGACGGCCAACTAGCCACAGCTGATGGCCATGCAATCACAGTTGATGGCCATTTACTACCTGAGCCAGCACCTGTCTATGTGAGGCTGAGAGCCTGGAAACTACTTTCTGGGGCTCTGCCCCCACACTCCACCCCTACAGGCTCTCGCCTCACAATCTACGCGACAAGTGTCTTCCGCGAGGGGACCTGTGCGAGGAGCCTGGGGGTGAATGCAATATCCTGGACACAACCAGGCTCTCTGGGCACAGCCAGGGTTTCTCAGGGCACCACCAGTGCTTCTGGGCACGGCCAGACTTCCTGGACTTCTTAGGGTACCACTAGTTTCCCCGGGCACAGCTAGGATTTCTCAGGGCACTGCCACTCTCTGTGGGCACAGCCACACTTCCTGGACACAGCCAGGGCTCTCAGGGCACTGCCACTCTCTCTCTGGGAACAGCCCGACTTCCTGGGCACAGCCAGGGTATCTTCAGGGCTCAGCCAGACTTCCTGGACTCAGCCAGGGCTCTCAGGGCACTGCCACTCTCTCTGTGCCTCTCAGGGTACCCTGCTGGAACAACAGCGACTCACAATCAAGGTGCTTACATATTCTCAATGGCGGCCAGTCAAGAGACAAAAGCAAATATCCCCCAGTTCCACTACATGGTGGTATGTTCCCAAACAAACAGTCAAGCTGTCCATTAAATTAGGGATGGAAGGCAATTCCCCATAGTCCATAGTCATTCGCCAGGGCTGTCCTGGGAGTGAGGGACGACCGTGACCTCACCCTCATCTCCCATGGAGGACTCAGCAAGCGTTACCTCCTGGGACTACAAGTCCTGCATCCGGGCTGCCTGAGCAGGAACTTCCCCGGCCCACAGGGCTGCAACGACCTTCGCTTTCTCCGGCCTGTGCTGGTTGGGGAACCGTCCACATCTTTCCACCTCTCCACGGGGCTCCATCTCTCCAGCAGCTGCATGGCTTTTCCTGTGCTGGTGGGAGAACCGTCCACGTCCTCCCACCCCTCCACGGGGGTCCAGCTCTCCAGCAGCTGCTCCTCCTGGTCTTCCTCAGACTGGGTGTTCATACACACAGACTGCTCCACCGTCCTTTGGAGAGCTTTGGCCAGCACCATACCCTGCTCGCTGCGCCATTTGTCGTGCGGGAGACCCGGTGGGGTCTCTGCTCCCACTCCCCACATAAGAACACAGGATATGGTGAGGCCAAAAAGGAACACCCACGGAGCCATAGATGGGGGAGTCATACCACTATATTCTCTCTGGCGGCACTATACTCTCACTGGAGGCTGGATCCACACTGTCCGCAAACCGCCATCCACACTTGCCAGCCCAGCCGCCATCTTCTTGCTAGCCCCCATTCTCTCTCTCTTCTCCTTCTCTCTCTCTGCTAGCGTAGCCACAGCAGTTATATTAGTGGCCAATGGCTCACTGGTTACAGCTGACGGCCAACTAGCCACAGCTGATGGCCATGCAATCACAGTTGATGGCCATTTACTACCTGAGCCAGCACCTGTCTATGTGAGGCTGAGAGCCTGGAAACTACTTTCTGGGGCTCTGCCCCCACAGTGGATTATTTTTCTGGTCATCCTAAATCTCTTATGATTCTATGTAGCCCTATATTTTTGCCACATTAGGTCAAAACTCACTTTATTTTTGCTGTCTCGGCTCTCTAAGAATAAAATACTAGACACAGAATTTCCAGAGTCCAAATCTACCCATGGTTCAGCACGCATTTCAGTGTGTTACATACAGATCGTAGTCAGCATATTACATAGCCTGGTTTGGTGATCTGAGGGGTGAACCCTGGAAAAGTCAATCATATCTAATTGGAAATGGGAATAGTATTATAATTATCGCAAAGGTTAGATTCATCTTTTTAAAAAAAACAACAACACATCTATTTTCATTTCCTGTCTTTATTAAGTTTTGTTATTTAAAATTTAATTTATCTTCAGAATTCTTTACTTGAGAAAAGATTTCAAAATTACTGTGAGTCTTACTTTTAGGGGAAGGAAAGCAATGTGCAGATAAGTAATTCTATGTCTTTCTGTTTTCTTCTCTAGTAAAATACTCAATCAGACATCTCTACTTCCCTAATTTATTATGATTATTACTTACATTGTCACAATAAGAATTAGGGTGGCTACTAAAATGACTGCAAAATAAATATCTATTTTAAATTATAATTTTATGAATATGTATGAAATAATGCATATTTATGATAGAATATGTTGTAGTAATATAGAATATTTTGTAGTAATTTAAAATTCTCAGTATCTCTACTTTATGTCCTTTCTTAGTTCTATTTTTCTTTTTTCAGTTACACTAATTTAACTTTGTGTATGTCATTGTAAACTTATTTTTGTTCAAAGTCTGGTTCCCAAATTATTTATATATTCAACTATTTTATTTTAATTAATTTATTTAGTCAATTATATTTATTCATGCCTTCTTTTTCCTTTCCTTACATCTTTCTGTTTTATAATTTTATTATCTAGCTCCTAGCATTTTTAGTAACAAAAATATTTAAGACTGAATTTCATTTGAGAAAATCTTTAACTATACATTCTGTTTTTTACATAAAGTGTTTTTAATAGTTATTTTCTAAATATTATATAATATCCTATTTCCTCCAAAAGCTTTGTGCAAGATTTCTTTATTTTTGGAAATTTTATTTCCTTGTGATTAGTCATTTATATTCTAATTTGTTTTTCACCTACCAGTTCTATGTACTACTGCTTAGTTTTTACTGATATTTCTTGTATTTCTAAATCTTTTTGTTCAATTTTAATGCTATATTATCCATAAAATTTGATGACTGTTAGAAACATATTTATAGATTTTTATATAAAATGATACTTTCAACATTTCATCCTTGCTTATTTCCCCTGATTCTACTTTACTAGCAATTCCTCTTGAGATTTGTATTTTATTTTATGGTATATTTTCTACATATATTTTCACAATCTTTTAATATTTTCATGTAACTTATTTTAGATGTGTCTTTTAAAAAGAATATGGTTAGATATTTTAGACCCAATCTAAGAGTACTTGTCTTTTGGTAGAGAAATTAAAACATTTGTGTATGTTGTGGTAACAGATTTATCAATTTTTACTTATATCAACTTATTCATTATTTTTATACTCCCTTTTTGTAACCTGTGTTTTGTATCTTTTACGAGCTAAGTTTTTTCTATTTTTAAAAAAGTTTTACAATAATAGTATAAAAGAAATTAATATGATTTGTTTCTATTTGTTGTTACCTGTAAGTGTTTGAAAAATGTATTAATTTTTCACTTATTATCTGATTCTTATTTCACTTGATATTTGAGGCTGTCATTACCCTTGTATTTCTCACCTGTGTTTCCTATTCTTGTTAGTCTAATCTCTCATTTGAAATAAGGGTTTTAATGATTGGATTTTGCAATTTATGTCTTCTCTTGAAATATTTTTTAAACATTTGAATAACTTGTAAACATAGTCACAGAAAGTATTTAAATTCCGTAATTAAATGGTTTTAATGGTCAGTTCACTTTTGAGAAAGATTTTCAGCTTGGGGCAAGCAGTAGAATATTTCTTTAGTCCTTATATATCTGATAATGCTTATCCTTTTCTCCAGAAACAAAACAAAACAAAACAAAACAAAAAAACAGAATTTCTGAGTAAACAGATTCTTGGTTTATCAATATTTTCATTCAAAACTCTGTCATTGATCTATCTGTTTCAATTTTTTATGTATTAAATAATAAATAAGAAGCAGTCTTAGATTTTTAAAAAATATCTAACATTTGTATTTTTCTGGCTTGGATGCCTATATTTCTTATTTTCCCTGAAATAATAGTGAAAAATAGGGGAACCCTTTCACTGCCGTTAATTGATTTCAAGTTGTTTTCAAAATGTGTCAAAAATCCACAAAAAACAACAAGTTGATATTTTGACTATTTTATGCGTATATATTCAAACTGCATAGTAGAGGAAAAGTTTTTTTGAACTCGTGGGGTAAACTCCAACGTGGCAGTCAGCAGAAGTAAATATTCATTTGGATATATCTGTCGCAGCAAAGGAGTTAAGAATGACAGTGAATACACTATAAACTCTAAAACTATGATAGGGAATCAAATTATTATCATCCAAGTTGTGAAATCGTATACTTAAAAAATAAAGACAAGTCAAAAGGGAGGAAAATGTGTAACTAAGCAGATTTGTATATAGCCAGGTGACCTTTATTACAAGCCTAAAAATGTATTAAATTAATCCAGAAAAAGAATGAAGAAACAAATCTGAACTTTCTTACTTAATTTATTTGTGCACTCTGGAGTGTAACAGATATTGAATCACACGTGCTAGGCTCTGTGCCAGGAGCTGGGTAGATGTTGGTTTCCTCAGAAAGTTAATAAGGTAACAGAGGGAGAAACGCCTATAAACAAGTATAAAAAAACAAACAAAAAAAAGTGTTGTCAATGTGATAATAAAAACCTATTGAGGATATTATTAGACCAAAAAAAAAAGAACATTGTCACTTCTGAACTAACAGGTCATAGGTCTCAGGGACACTAGTAAGGGTGCCTGAAGTTTATCACCAGTCCCATCTCCTTAAGGGAAATGCTGCTCCTGATGAAGCCCAATGTTTCAAAAATACAACCAGGAAAGTTAGTTCTCTGTGGACTTAAATAGAGTAATACCATGACTGGGTGGGTGCCACAGTTGGGAAAGACATGTTTTCTTTTTGTTGTTGTTGTTGTTGTTGTTGTTGTTGGAAACAAGTTGTATCCAAAATTTTAAAAAGTACAGAAGGATGGGGGGGACTTGTGTTCGCCAAGTGAAACCGCAAATAAAATAATTTTTAAAAGTTTGTTTTGCTGCAAATTTTTGCTTTAGTTTTTATTGTAAAAATCTTCCAATTGTAAGAAATAATTTATTGGAATTATTAGTGAGAGGAGAAAATGTCTCATTGATGTGTTTGTGGAAAAGAAATCAAGTGAACATCGACTGGCTGCGCTCACTTAACAAAAGGTGGGAATGCTGGTAGACTGAGTCCATCCTCTTAAAAGCGTGGTAAAGTGTACAAATTTTGATATTATTTTACATTTGAAATTATTCTTTTTCTTTTCATAAACATTATTCCCTATGAACCAGACCAAAAGTTGAACTACACATAAGCATCTATTCCTTGGCTCCGTCCTCCTTTCTGCTCCAATCCTTCCTCAAACCCGGTAGGTAATTCTGAGTATCCATGTAGCAGTGGTCTTTCGGCCTGCCTGTGCATTCTCAAGACCTGGAAAGTTCTGTAAACACCAGAGCTGCTCCCCGACCCACTTCCATAAAACAAACGAAAAAGATTCTAATTTAACAGGTCTGCTCTGGGGCCTCACATCGGTATTAACCTTGTTCTTACATTAGAGAATATAAACTATTCTTAAAATCTTCATGTAGGCAAACAACTTTTTAAATTCCCTTTTCTATATCACTTCTTTTTTATTCAGTGAAATAATATTATTTTAGGTCTGTACAAACTATAGGAGAAATTGGCCTAAAACTGATCTTCATGCTAGGTTCTACAATGAACTTATTTACAATAAATAACATTTTGAATTTATTTTTTCACTTAAAAATATGCTTAGTGTTTTATTGGAATCGATGAACTCTTTGAAGACACAAAGCTATCAATTTACTTCAAATGAGATAGAGAATTATGCAATAGAAATGATGACTTTTACAGAATTATTTGTGGAATCCTTGAAACGACATGTATGTACTCTGCACAGATAGATTGTGAAGAGTGGGTTTTGTAGCTGATCTTTATGGTGTTTTGGTTTAAATCTCAGATTCTTCAATGTCTATCTATCTGAACCTAGGTGGGCATTTAAAATTTCTAAGCCCATCTGCTCGTCCTTAATCAGAATTAAATAGTTATTTGTGAGGATTTAAATTTGTGCCCAGCACATAGAAAAAAAAGTAAGAATTATCAGCTATGTAAAGCCATGTTTCTCTTTGTTTTTGTCTTCCGGGCTTTTGGAAGACTGTTCCAAGGCCCGATATCAGTTTCTGTCATACCTTGAGGTTTGCGAAGGGAAAATGTACAGTAATGACTTTTTGTTTGTGATACATCAAGTCAAGCTTCACAATCAACTGGCAAAACCATCTCTGTGTTGGTTTGCGCTATAGAAATATTGCCAATGCACGTATTTTAAAGGTCTGTCTGCTCTGGGCACCACTGGCTTGGCTGCAATTGCAAGTTATGGTTAAGTTCAAACATGTATTTAAAGCAATCTCTGAAAGAGTGATAAATACTTGCCTTTTTAACTACAGCAGAAGACATTCATTAAAACTGGCTGATCCTTTTGCTTTATAGAAGCTTTTTAGTTTGATACAGTCCTTTCATTTATTTTGCTTTTACTTCTATTGCCTTTGAGGTCAAATTCACAAAATCACCTCTAAACCCTAGGTCCATAAGTTTAGTACCTATGCTTTCTTCTATGCAATTTATTGTTTAAGGTTTTCTATTTAGGTCTTTGATCCATTTTGAGTTAATTTTGGTACATGGTCACAGGAGGCTAGTTTCATTCTTTTGCATGTGGCTTTCCAATTCTCCCAGCACCATTTATTGAAGAGGCTTTCTTTTCTCTATTGTATGTTTTTGGCTCCTTTGTTGAAAATTATTTGCTCATATATATGTGGGTTTCTTTCTGGGTTCTCAATTCTATTCCACTGATCTGTGTGTCTGTTTTTCTGCCAATACCATGCTGTTTTGATTATTATCACTTTGTAGTATAAATTGAAGTCAGGGAGTGTGATACCTTTGTCTCATACAACTCAACAAGAATGAAACAAACAATGCAATTAAGTGGGCAGAAGACCTGAACAGATTCTTCTCCTAAGTAGACATACAAATGGCCAACAGATATGTGAAAAACTGCTCAACTTCACTAGCTATTAGGGAATTGAAATAATTAGGGAAGTGCAAATCAAAACCACAGTGAGCTACCACCTTACACCTGTTAGAATGGCTATTATCAACAAGACAAGGAATAACAAGTGTTGGAGAGGCTGTGGAGAAGAAGAAACACTCATACACTGCTGTTGGGAATGTAAATTGGTGCAGCCACTATGCAAAACAGTATGAAGTTTCCTCAAAAAATTAAAAATAGAATTGCCATTTGACCCAGCAACCCCTCTTTGGGCATCTACTCAAAAAATCTCAAACATCTATCCGTAAAAATGTATGTACCTCTATGTTCATTGCAACATTATTCATGGTGGCCAAGATATGGAAATTACTGGAATGTCCTTCGATAGATGATTGGATAAAGAAAATGTGGTACATACCTAAGAAAAGATGAAATATTGCCATTTTCGACAACATGGATGGGTCATAAGATTATCATGCTAAGCAAAATAAGCCTGAAAGAATAAATCAAGAACCATATTATTTCACTCATATTTGGGATATAAAAACTGATAGACACAGACAACAGTTTAGTAGTTGTCAGAGGGTAAGGGAGGAGGCGGGGGTGGTAGAAGAGAGTAAGGGGGACAAATACATGGTGATGTAAGGAGAACTGATTCTGGGTGGTGAACACACGACACAATATATGGATGATATATTATAGAAATGCACACTTGAAACCTATATAATTTTAGTAACCAATGTTACCCCAATAAATTTAGTAAGAAATGACTGATCCACTTTATAGATGAATAACTATACATTAATTATTATCGTGTTTTAAGCATAATTACAAATAGTAACACACAGTTTAGAAAACTGCATAGTGGCCGAATATGCAGTTTTTTAAAATGTGTTTTGCTATCTATAATTATGCTTAAAACACTATAGTAATTAATGTATAGTTATTCATCTATAAAGTGGATCAGCCATTTCCTACTAAATTTATTGGGGTAACATTGGTTACTAAAATTATGTAGGTTTCAACTCTTTGGCCATAAGAAAAGATGAAATAGTACCATTTGTGACAACATGAATGAATCTTGAGATTATAATGCTAAGAGAAATAAGTCAGACAGAAAAAGTAGAGAACTGTAAGATTTTCTAGAGCAGGAGACAGAAAACAAAGCATACGTAGTTGTTTCAGATGGTGTTCAGTGCTCTCTGGAGAAGAAAATATTGTAAGGACTTGGTTAGAGAACAGTGAGCTTGCTATTTTTCAGTGGGATGTTTGGAGGTCTTTCTGGGGTGATACTTCTTCACTAGAGACCTGCTAAAGGGTCTGGGTGTTTAAGGCAAACTATAGAGAATTTTTAGTCTCTATCTGCAATTGCCTTACATTCCAAAGGGTGCTTATCAAATATCTGACAAAAAAGTAGTTGCTTTTTAAAATATATTGCGTAAAGCTTTCATAGTAGGTACTTACTACTGAACAATGGTTTCATTATCTATATTTGCCGCTATCCCACCCTTGTACTCTCTCTGCCTCTGTCTCTTCCTCGTTGTCTTGGTCCCTTCTTCTTTCCCTCCCTTCTTTCCCTTTTTTCTTTTTTTTTTCCATTTTCTTCTCTTTCTTCCTTTCTTTCTTTCTCTCTTATATTTCTCTGGCTCCTATAGTCCAGAAATTCCTTGATTATTCATTTAATGATTCCTGTTTACAGGTTTCACCCACGGTAAAGGAAGGATTCTAAAGACATGATGGAAAAACTGAAATGTTTATTTCAGAAGTGACGAATATAGAGATACATTTAATTATACATCATTATCTAATTATATTTTAAATGTTCATTGTTTTGATACATTTTGGATTAAGCTCATATTAAATTTAGTTTTAAAACTCCAGGATATACCTAGGGAAAACAAAAATAAAAACAAATTTCTACACAAATTCTAGTATTTCTAAAGGTTATCTACAGAAACTCTAGATATTTGTTTTCCTGCAACATAAATAAACTAGGTTTATCCTTGTTTCTCACTGTGACTGTATTTATATATCAAACATAGAAATTAAAAGTTTATATATCACAATATTTTGTTTAACTCCTCTACTGACTTTTTCAAGCCTTATCCTGTGTTAGTTTGGTGACAAAATACCTACAGGAAATATGAAAAGTTCAGTCAGTAATTTAACAGCACTCAAGGTAATAAATGCTAACTTTTGTTATATATCTGACATGCACACAATAACATTTCTATAACATTTATTTATTAAAACAAATCTAAGAAGTTATCCTTGCCTCTGTTTTGTAGAAGAGCAATTCCACAGAGTAATTTTCCCAAGGTTAGTTAGGTAACAGCCTCCCAAGTCAGAATTTTTAAGGCCTTTCTATATAGTAAAAACTATCCTCTGTTTCTTGTAATACATATTCTCCCTAGAGAAACACGCAAGCATGGACAATATAATATACATGGAGGAAATAAAAGGTGACACAAAAGACTGAATCATCCAACTACTATTTTTCCTAGAATTGACCCCAAATGTAGATAAAGATTCAGAGTTCCCATCAAAGTAGTATTTTAAATTTAGATGATGACACTTGATGTAGAATAAGATCAGTTCTGTTGGTTTCCTTTTTCTACCAATTAAGATAAGGGCATTTCTCGTTTTCTATACTTGATTTATGATCTACTAAAGGCGTTAAAAACAATATTAACTTTTACTTGTGGGCTATTCCATTTCCTCAGTAATGCCAATTATTTAGCCTATTTACATGCTATGAGTCCCTACTAGTGGAATCATTGCTAAATTTTATACAAATTACTATTATTTTCTATTGCAATATAAATTAATAAAACAAAAAAGATGATGCACTTAATCCTTTTGCAAAACTCACTGTTTATTATGCAGATATGCATTTGTTTCAAACTTGTTCATAAAATATGTATTTTATTACCATATTCTTATTGAGAAGAATCTTATTTGATTCTCAATCATTAAAAACACTTGCTTTATTATTTCTCTGGCTATATATGTATCATTTATTTATATGTCATTATTTTTTAATGAAAGCTATATGTTTTCAATAATAATCACTGTTTAAAAAGAATTATTTTCTACTTATGTGTGTACCATAATTTTTTTATATTCCTGGAAATAATCAGTTATAAGACATACCACTGAAATGATAATAAATTAAGTATACCAAACACTTTTAAGGCAAATCCCAATTTCAGATAAGCTAAATGCGAAAAAATATGTATTTTAAAATATAGGAAATATGGTGTATTTCTGCCTGAGGATTTTTAAGAACTGGGCAAAACTGAGTTGACAAAACCTCTAGAGACTTTCATTTTTAACACATATCTGTGATTTTTAGAATTAGTGAAAATCCCAAATGATGGATATGTGTTTAAAAGCATCCTTGCTTTCTGTCTTGATAAACCAAGTGAAAAACATGAAAAACTTTTTCATAATTCTTTTATAACCCTTTTTACTTCTTCATAAATAATATACATAAAATATGATGTTTACCTCTTTACTCCCCACCTCCAAAGATTGATACAACCTCAGGGAAGCATATCTTTATTTGACAAGATTTTTTGTTTTGTTTTGTTTTTTTAGCTTTAATTTTCTTACAATGTATAATTAATAGTACATAGCCATGAATATTACCTCAGAATCAAAGTTTTGTGAAGACACAGGTTCTGTGTTAAAAACTCCCTTGCCAGGCCCTAATGCTGTCCTGACAACCAGTAGGTATTTAGTAAACATTTATTGAATTAATGGATTAAAAAGAACAACTTGTTTTTTTTGTGATGATTCACACACATAATATTTTTAATATAAGCGTAAAAGGAGCATTACAAAGGGAGAGCAGAAATGAGTGCAAATAAGGGCAGTAATTTATAACTTATAAGTCTTGGTCCTCCTAGAGAGTTATTCTGTGACATTGTGATACCTCCATTGCAGTATTTTCTTCTCTTCATACTTTAGGTGTTGATGTTGTTTGGTATTTGATGGTGTTTTTGGTTTTCCACATGCTTTGCAAATATTTTCTCCTGATGCCCTCTCTTTGGACTTTATATAATAAAGCAACCTCTCAACAAGTATAGTGATACTGGTGTTGAGGGTACTCATGCCTGAATCCAGGGAGAACGTAAATTGAAATGGGGCTTCTCCAAGTTCCCCTCCCTCCAAACCCTCAAGTTTACAAATCTTTCTTTAAATTCTCTCTGTTCAAGTAACTGGTATGGTTTTTGTCTCCTGACTAGATCCTGACTGACACAATGAATGAATTACATACGAACAACAACACTGACAATTCTCACATCACAAAATTCTATAGGAATGGTCTTTAGGGAGTACTTATTTATTTCTATATTTACAGTAAAGTATTAAAATATACATCAAGAAAATGAAAACATGGGTTACTATAATGGTTCATTGTTTATTAAAGTATATGTAGTACTTATGTATTTTTTCTGTATCACTCTTCTGGGCTCCAAAAGGAATTCGTTTTTCCAAAGAATATTATATAAGAACACAGTTCACTCTGGATTAATCATTCTAAAGTGTTTTAGTTTTTTTTACACATGCTTTCTTTACCATCCTCGAGTTTTACTACTGCATACCTTGACAGGAGAGCTACTTAATTATTGGTGTCTGTGTGTATATGTGTGTTCAACTGGTGGCAATAGGGCAAACCACCCTTACCTCATCTTCCCTGACCCCAACAACTGCCTCAAGGGCCCCTGAGTGTAGAGCAGATCTGCCCGTGAAGGTCACTCAGGAGAGAAACTGCACAGTTGCTTGGGAATGCACATTTCCTCCGGGCCAAATATGTGGAATTTTCCCCGCCCCCCCAAATAATATACACTTTTATATTCTTATACATTCTCATTTTAGTCATGATTCATAAACAAATTTATTATCTTTAGGAACCATAAGTTAATTAAGATCTCCAAGTATCTTTTTATTTTTTTTTACCTAATCTGGGAATAAAATATTTGATCATCATATTCAAGATTGTGAGACCAGAGTGTGCAAAACTGGTAAGCAAATCTCATTTAAAAATTCCCTTTATCCATTGTTTTTGTATACTATACTATGTGTAATTTTGGGGTGTTTAGGAAGTAAATACTTAATCATATTTATATTGTTTTGGAGACTATAAAAAGTTGAGACTATCTGTTCATTTATACTTTATTATTTGCAGGTAGCTATGTGATTATATTGATTTTATTAGGGACATTTTGAGTGAACTAGAAATTGCTAACTGAACACCATTAAAACATTCAGTCAAATGGCATGATTGTGGAAGAATTGGTGTTACTGGGTTGCAAATAATCTTCATTTGTAATATACTCAAATGTTTATAATTCAAGTTGAGTAAATAAAAGGAGTTTTGCAGATGTCTGATACTTCTTTAAAAAGAGTAGTCAGAATCAAAATTTTACCACCATGTGCATTAATCTTCTTTGCTGGTATACCAAATTACCATAAACTTAATGGCTTAGAACAACACGAAAATCTTTTCTTATGGTTCTGTAGGTCAGAAGTGTGACATGGGTCTGACTGGAGTGCAATCTAGGTGTCAGCAGGCTTGTGTTCCTTTCTGAAGGCTTTTGGGGAGAATCCATTCATCACCTGTTCCAGCTTTTAGAGTCTGTCTGCACTCCTTGCCTTCTGAACCCCTTTCAACATTGCATCTCCTTGCATCTGACCCTTCTTTTATTGTCACATATCTTTCTGGTTACAGTCAAAGATTCTCTGCTTTTAAAGATTTGTGTGATTAGATTGGACCTACTGGATAATACAGAGTAATCTCCCCATCTCAGTGTCTCCCCATCTCTATGATATAAACATAATCATATCTGTAAATTCCCCTATGCCATGTAACATAATATATTCATATTACTGGATATTAGGATGTAGGCATCTTTGGAGACCATTATTTTGCCTACCACACCATCCTCCTGAATTTTTGTTTTAGCTCCAATATAGTAGTCCCGTGTCAAAAAGAACAGATGGTACATGCTCAAATGTAGAGAGAACCAATTACTGTTTAACTCCTTTTTGATGCTGTGATTCTGATCTGGGTAAGAATGAATAAGGAGGTGGTGAAGAAAATAATTCAGATTCATCTGAAAGAGTTTTTTTAAACTACAGACATACTGTTTCCAATCAAACAAAGAATTTGGTATAAAACCCTACCCCATTTTCTCTTCTCCCATTCTCCTACAGAACACTGCTTTCATGAGCCTCTATTATTAATGGGGTTTTCTTATGGTCTTTTGTTATGGGGATAGAAAAACTGGGTGAAGACCATTGAGTTCTTTGGTACTATCAATCTGGCTTGATTTAGAAAGAATGAAAGAAATATGATTCAACTAAGAACTTTTTTGCTATAGTTCTATCTTTCAAAATTATAGTAAAGAGGATAAAGCTTTATTAAGTGCAAGAAATGAATGGAATGTTAATCTAAAACAATGTTGAGAAGAAAGACATGCACCTTGTGAAAAAGTTTACCAATTTATGTTTACTCAATGCAAGTACTGTTTCAAATGCTTTATATTTAAGCATCATCACAATTCTATGAGCTAGATACTATTATTATCCCCATTTTACACACAAGGAAACTGAGGCACAAACAGGTTAAGTTCTTGCTCAGACGTTTTTAGCTAATAGGTGTTAGAGCTAGGAGTTTAACCCACGCAAAGAGATTCTAGAATCCATGTACTTAAAAACTGAGACACTGAGGTTTGGGAGGAAATTAAGTCCAATGATAACGTATCATTTTAATGATATTAGGTTGGCACAAAAGTAATTGTGGTTTAAAAAGTTAAAAGTAATTGCTGGGTATCTACCTAAAATAGCTGAAAACATTTGTACATAAAGACATGTGTGCTGCAATGTTCATTGCAGCTTTGTTTACAGTGGCCAGACATGGAAACAACCAAAATGTCCTTCGATAGATGAACGGATAAAGAAGTTGTGGTATATATACACAATGGAATACTATTCGGCGGTAAGAAAAGATGATATAGGAACTTTTTTCACAACAGGGATGGATCTTGAGAGTGTAATGCTGAGCGAAATAAGTCAGACAGAAAAAGCAGAGAACCATGTGATTTCACTGCTATGTGGTATATAAACCAAAAACAACAAAAGAGCAAGACAAACAAATGAGAAACAGAAACTCATAGACATAGATAATAGTTTAGTGGTTACCAGAGGGTAAGGGGGTGGGGGGTGGGAGATGAAGGTAAGGGGGATCAAATGTATGGTGATGGAAGGAGAACTGACTCTGGGTGGTGAACACACAATGGGATTTATAGATGATGTAATACAGAATTGTACACCTGAAATCTATGTAATTTTACTAACAATTGTCACCCCAATAAATTAAAATAAATAAATAAGTAAATTAATTAATTAATTAAAAAAAGTAATTGCAAAAACCGCAATTACTTTTGCACCAACCTAATAGATTGCTTGTACTTTAGATAGGTCACATTTGTTGTGAAGCCAGGCCTCATTTGAATTCCTTTAGCACACGTCATTACAATCCTTAGGGCCACAAAATTAATTCTAGTTACTATTATTATCATTAAGGAAAAAAAAACTCAGAATTTTAAATTGGAAAAGTTCTGGTCTCTACATTTTCAATTAAAGAAAGGATTCAAATAAATTCCAATCATACGTCTCATCCAGAAAGGACTGGCAAGCTTTAGCAACCAAAATTAGAATCCACCCAGAATTCTTAAGTTTGGCATTTTGAAGAAAATGCAAATTTTCTGCTGTTTTATCCCATTCCCTTTGGCAAAATGCAGCTTACATTCTTTAAAATAATTATCTTTGCCAACATAGCTTGCAAAAAGTAGAAAGTAATAGAAATGACACATCGACAACATTGTTCACATAACTGAAGTAACTGTGGGGTAATAGCAAATGAATACTAACAAGTATATTTTTTAAAAAATTTAGACAACATTCAAAACAGCCAGACTTTTCAGTTTTATCCTGTTATGCCTTTAAATTTAAACCTTACTTTACAAAAATCTACAAAGCAGTAACCTCATTAGAAGAAGTTTATTAAAGGGTATTTAGTACCATCAAACTATGTGTGTGTGTGTGTGTGTGTGTGTGTGTGTGTATATACATATATATATATATATACACATATACATGTATATTTTTATGTGTACTATAAATATAGTGAAGAAAGATTGTTTTGGAAAGCAAATTTAAATTTAAAAGTCTGTCATGTTAGGAGTTATTTTTGTATTTTTTATTGTGAAATATACATTACACAAAATTCATCATTTTCACCATTTCTAAGTGTATAATTCAGTAGCATTAAATATGTTCACAAACTGTATAACCAACACCACTATACCTAAAATTTTTTCAGCACCCCCTCAAACACCTCTGTACCTATTAAGCAATAACTCCACCTTCCCCTTCCCACTAGTCCTTGGAACCTCAATTTTACTTTTTGTCTCTGTGAATTTGACTATTCTAGGTACCTCATATAAATGGAATCATAGAATATTTGTCTTGCTATGTCTGGCTTATTTAATTAAGTATAATGTTTCAAGCTCCATCGATAATATAGCATATATCAAAATTTCATTCCTCGTTATGTCTGAATAATCTTCGTGTGTGTGTGTGTGTGTGTGTGTGTGTGTGTGTGTGTTTGTGACATTTTTAATTTTTTTTTTCATCTGTTGATCGACACGTGGATTTTTCCTACCTCTGGTTATTGTGAATAATGTTGCTATGAACATTGGTGTACAAATATCTATTTAAGTCCTATCGACCCTGAGAAGGATATACTTGCCAAACAGGACTCCTTGTGATTAATTGGGCTCAAATTCATGACCAGAGTCTAGCAACCATTCTTTACAGAGGTCCCTCACGCATGCCGCATTTCAAGGAAAAGTCACAGTATGGGCTGCCAAGCCTCCTGCACTGTGCTCCTGCTGTCTGACTTCTCCGTTATAAAAGAGTTCCTAAGATCAAAATTCAACCAGTAGGACTGAGACTTTCCCTATCCAGTTGTAGTTGTGCAGTTATATCTTTATTTGCATCTTCACCAACCAATCAGAGTGGCTGCATTCTGACCAGTCAGGATGGTGCTATTTGGACCAATCAAACTGAGGATTCAGAGTACTCATTTGCATAGGAAAAACCAATCAGGGATTAGGGTTGGACATTCTTCTCTATATAACTCAGCCTCCGCTCTGTGTTGGTGGAACCCACTTTTAGTTTCCATCAAAGATGGTATTTCTCTAGCCGGAGCAGCAACACTAGTTGGAGCTGTCTTGTGGGAATGGAGCAGAGCTGACTTCCCAGACCAGAGCTGTAGAACTGGAGCTGTTCCAAAGTAGTGCTTTGTCACAATTGAGATGTTTGCACCTCCCTTCACTGCACTCCAATTTGGGGACTCCTATCAGCATTGAATTGGTGGCAATAACTTTTGGTTCACAGTCCTTGCTTTCAATTCTTTTAAGTTTATTTCTAAAACTGGAATTTTTAACTTTATATACATGCAGAGGGTGCCAAAAAATGTATACACATTTTAAGAAAGGAAAAAACTGTATTAAAATTTAAAACTCAATATATACTGATAACAAAAGATGAATACAAGTCATGTGTTTACATTTTTTTGGCACCTCCGGTGTGTGTATAGTTGTATTTTTTGTTTTTTATTTGTTTTTTTTTTGTTGTTTTTTGTTTTTTTGTTTTTTGAGGCACCACCGTATTATGTTCCATAGTGGTTGCACCATTTTACATTCCCATCAGTAATGAGTTTCTTTATATGCTCATCACTACTTTTATTTTCCATTTATTTTAAATTATATCCATTCTAGTAGGTATAAAGTGGTATCTCATGAAGGTTTTGATTTACATTTATCTAATTACTAATGATGTTGAGCATATTTTCATGTGCTTATTGGCCATTTGTATATCTTTTAAGAAATATCTATTCAAGTCCATACCCCATTTTTCAATTTCTTTTAGTTGTAGGAGTTCTTTATGTATTCTGAATTTCAGTCCCTTACCAGATAATATGGTTTGCAAATATTTTTTTTTCTCATTTAGTAAGCTGTCTTTTTGTTTTCTTGACAGTATGCTTTAATGTGCAAATGTTCTTAATTTTCATGAAGTCCAATTGTCTATTTTATTTTATTTCATTTTATATTGTTACTTGTTCTTTTGGTATTTCTATCCATGAACATTAGATGTCTTTCTGTTTATTTAGGTCTTCTTGAATTTATTTCAGCAATATTTTGTAATTTATTGTGTACTCATCTTTCACCTGATGATTAGATTTATATCTATGTATTGATTATTTTAGGTACTGGTATAAATGCAATTGCTTTCCTAATTTTCTTTTCAGATTATACATTGCTGGAGTAAAGAAACAGAACTTTTCTGTGTTGATCTTGTACCATGCAACTTTGATGAATATGTTTATCATCTCTAATAGTATTTTTATGTGGATTGTTTAGGATTGTCTGTAGGTAAGATCTTACTGTGGTAACCACTGATCTATTCTCCAATGCCATAATTTCATCTTTTCAAAAATGTCATATAAATGGAATCACTCTGTCAGTGATATTTTTAAATTGGCTTTTTTCATTTAGCATAATCCCCTTGAGATCCACCCAAGTTGTTGTGTATATCGGTAGTTAATTCCTTTTAAATAATGAACACTTTTTCACTGTATGACCATATCACAGTTTGTTTATTCATTCAGCTGTTGAAAAATGTTTATATTGTTTCCAGTGCTTAGCTATTATGAAAAAGCTGCAATGCACATTCGTATACATGAATTCATGCACGTTGTGTGAACATAATTTTTTTTAAGATAGATACCCAGAAGTACAATTTCTGGGTCTTATGGTAAATGTATATTTAGCTTCAAAAGAAACTCCCTGTTTTCTAGAGTGACTGTATCATTTTATACTCTCACTGGCAATCCTAAAAGATCCAGTAGCTCCTCAACAGCACTTGATAGATCTAGTATTTTAGCTATTCTAGTTGGGGTGTATCTCATAGTGGTTTTAATTTGCAATTCTCTAATAGCTAATGAAGTTGAACATCATTTCAAGTGCTTATTTGCCATGGGTATATGTTCTTTGATGAAGGGTTTGTCCAAGTCTTTTAATATTTTCTAATTGGGTTGTTGGTTTTTCTACTGTTGAGTTCAAAGTGTTCTTCATATATTGTGATATAAGTCTTTGTCAGATATATGATTTGCAAATATTGTAAATATTTTCTTCTGGTCTATGACTTGTCTTAAATCATTTTTACAGGCTTTTCCCTATTTCCCTATTTTCCCTATTTCATAAAGGAAAAGTTTTTAATTCTTTAATTTTGATGAGACATAGTTTTCCTTTTTTATGTGTAGTGATTTAGATATCTAAGTATAGTGATAGTCATGTCTAAGAATTCTTTGCCTAGTCCCAGGTCACAAAGATTTTCTGTTTTCTCCTAAAAGTTTTATAGCTATATACTTTTCTGTGAGACCTATGACCCATTTTGAGTTAATTATTTGCAAGGTGTGAGGTTTAAATATAGATTCTTTTTTTTTTTTTTTTTTTTTGCCTGTAGAATTCCAATTGTTCCAACAAGTTTTGTTGAAAAGTCTATCCTTTCTCCATTGAATTGCTTTTGTATCTTTTTTTTTTTTTTAATCAAAATTAGACCTACTTGTGTAGGTCTATTTCTGGACTCTCTATTCTGTTCCACTGATCTATGTGTCCTTCCCTTTACCAGATGCACATTGTGTTGTTGTTGTTATTGTAGCTGAATGGTCAATATTAACATTAGATAGTGTGATTTCTCCAATTCATTCTTTTTCAATACATTTTTTAGCTTTTCTATTCCCTTTGTCCTTCCACATAAATTCTAGAATCTGCTTGTCTATATTTCCAAAAAATGAGTGCTGAAATTTTGTTAGACATTGCTTGTGTCTGTAAATAAATTTAGGAAAAATTCAAATCTTACTGTGATCAGACTTCTAATCCATGAACACATTGTGTCTCTCCATTTAGTTAATATTCATTTGACTTCTTCAGCAACAGTTTATATTTTTTGGCATATAGACTATGCACACGTTTTATTAGGTTTACAACTAAGTACTTTTTAAGGGATTATAATGTGTTTTCTATTTGAGTCTCCATACAAGCTCTAACAACTAAGTTCACAAACTCATCCTAGAAAAAGTGCTACATACCTCATTGCTAAATATCACTATGGTCGCCTTTGAAACATTCCCCTTGGGAAGCTATGCACTGACGCCTGTGCCTACTCCACCCTTCAAAGTAATTCTGGAACTCTTTTTATGGAATGGCCATCAGTGCTGTCGTCATATTACCCTTGATGTCCCGAATGTCATCAAAATGTCTTCCTTTCAATATTTTCTTTATCTTCAGGTAAAGAAACAAGTATTGGGGGCCAGATCAGGTGAGTACAATATTTGTGTACTGTCTAAAAACTCCTTCATAGACAGTGCCGTGTAAGCTGGTGCATTGTCGTGAAAATTTGTCTTTTTCATGCAGCTTTTTCAGCTCTTCCAAATAGTAAACTTGGTTAACTGTTTGTCTAGTTGATACAAATTCATAGGAGAAACTGACTCTGGTTGGTGAAAACACAATGTGGTATATAGGTGATGTATTACAGAATTGTACATCTGAAACCTATGTAACTTTACTAACAATTTTCACCCCAATAAACTTTAATTAAAATATATAAATAAATAAATACAAAATAAAAAAATCATAATGAATAATCTCTCTGATATCAGAAAAGGTTACCAACATCATTTTGACTCTTGATTTGGATTGATGAAACATTTTTGGTCATGGAGAATTGGCTGACTTCTGTTGTGTACTTTGATGCTTTGTTTTGTGGTCATATTGGTTTATCCATGTTTTATCACTAGTGATAACACAGCCCAAAACATCATCTTGCCTCTCCAAAAGGTCTTGGCAAACTTCAACTCTCCTTTGCTTTTCTTCACCGGTGAGCTCCTTCGGGACCAGTTTTGCACACAGCTTTCTCAGGCCAAGATTTTCAGTTAAGATTTTCCTAACTGTTTCTCTATCGATGTTTATTTGGTCTGCTATGCTTCTCACAGTCAGCCAATGATTTTGATGTATAATTTGATGAATTTTTGCAATGTTTTTATCAGTTCTGTTTGTTACTGGCCACCCTGACCTCCCTTCATCAGTGTCGCATTCTCTCCCCTCAGAAAAACACTTAATCCATTTGTACAGTGCCATTTTCTTCATGGCATTATTCCCATAAACTTGGTCTAACATGTTCCTGATTTCACTGCCACTCTTGCCAAGTTTAATAAGAAATTTAATGTTTGTTTGTTGCTCTAATTCAACCTCAGACATTCTCGTAATGACACACAAAAATACACAACAGTAATGAACACCACTCAGCAAGGCACAGCCACACATCGACATGAACACAGCTGTGAGACACTGATATACCAAGGTTATGAAACCTCACTGAACTGTTTGTACAGTGCTGCCAATGTAAGCACATGGTGGCAAGTTCGCGAACTTAATTGTCAGACCTCATATGTACCACCTCTTATTTATCCATTCATTCATTGATGGACACCCAGGTTGACTCCATATCTTGGCTATTGTAAGTAACCCTGCAATGAACATACGGATGCACATTTCCCTTTGAAGTAGTGTTTTGAGTTTCTTCAGATAAATACCAAGAAGTGGGATTACTGGATCCTTCTTTGTTTCTTGTTATAGGCTTTGTTTTAAAGTCTATTTTGTTTGATATAACTATTGCTACCCCAACTTTTTTGTTGTTTCCCTTTTCATGAAATATCTTTTTCCATCTAGATCTGAAGTGAGTTTCCTGTAGGCAGCACGTGTAAGTGTTTTGTTTTTCTTATCCATTCAGCCACCCTATGTCTTTTGATTGGAACATTTAACCCATTTACATTGAAAGTAATTGTTGATAGATATGTATTTGTTGCCATTTTATTATTCTTATTTTTTTATCTTTTTTACCTTGTTCTTAAAGAAGTTCCTTTAATATTTCTTGTACTACTGGTTTGATAGTGAACTCCTTGCTTTTTCTTGTTTGGGAAGCTCTTTATCTGTACCTTGATTCTAAATGATAGCTTTGCTGGGTAGAATAATCTTAGTTGTAGGTCCCTGCTTTTCATCACATTGATTATTTCCTGCCAATCCGTCATGCAAAGTTTTTGTTGAGGAATCAGCTGACAGTCTCCTTGGAGCTCCCTTGTAGATAACTAATTGCTTTTCTCTGGCTGCTTTTAAGAATCTCTCTTTGTCTTTAACCTTTGGCATTTTAATTATGATGTGTCTTGGTGAGGACCTCTTTGTGTTCATCTTGTTTGGGACTCTGTACCTCCTGGGCTTGTGTGTCTATTAATATTTCTTTCACTAGGTTAAGGAAATGTTCCATCATTATTTCTTCAAATAGGTTTTAAATTCCCTGCTCTCTCTTCTCTGTCTGGTACCCCTATGATGCAAATGTTGATACTCTTGATGTTGTCCCAGAGGCTTCTTAAATTCCCCTCATTTTCTGAATCTTTTTTTTTCTTTTTGCTGTCCTGAGTGGTTGTTTTCTGCTACCTTATTTTTCAAACCACTGATTCAGTGCTCTGCTTCATGTGATATACTGTTGATTCCCTCTAATGTATTCTTCATTTCAGTTATTGTATTCTTCATCCTTGACTGGTTGTTTATGTTTCCTATCTCTTTGTCTAAGTTATTACTGAGATCATTGAGCATCCTTCTAACTAGTGTTTTGAGCTCTTCATCTGATGGAATGCTTGTCTCTATTTTGTTTTTTCTTTTTCTGCAGAATTGTTCTCATCTTTCATTTGGGACCTGTTTCTTTATCTCCCCATTTTGGCTGCCTCCCTGTGTTTGTTTCTCTGTATTAGGTAATGCTTCTGTGTCTCCCAGTCTTAGTATAGTGGCCTTATAGAGTGTTCTGGGGGCCCAGTGGTGCAGTCTCACTGGTCACCAGAGTTGGGTGCTCCAAGTATGTCCCCTGTGTGGGTTTTGTGTGCCCTCCTGTTATAGGTAAGTCTTGGTTGCTGTTTACGTATTGGTGAGAGGAATTGACATTCAGGCTGACTGGATGTGAAGACTGGCTGTGACGACAGTGGAGGAGCTGTTGTGCAGGGAGGACCTGGGTGACCCTATGGAGCAGAATTCACTTTAGTGGGGCTCTGGTGCCTGCTCAGTCTACCCTTTGGGTGTGTCATTTATAGAGGAGGTTGGGTGGTGCTCTGAGGTGATCTGAAGCTGGCCAGCAGGTGTATTGGTTCTGGAGTCTCTTTGGAGGGGCTGTGGTTCAGTCCAAGTTCAGCCCCTGTCTTTGTCCTGCTCAGGGCCACTTGGTATGAGCTACAAAGTGATCTGCAGTTGGTTGCCACTTGTACTATGCTCGGAGATTCCTGGGAGAGGCTACACTGTACCATGAGGCTGGCTGCCACCAATGCTGGGCTTTTGGCTGCTCAACAAGACGTACAGAGCACACCGAGGCCAGATGCTGCTTGTTTTAGGTTTGTGAACTTTTGAGAGATTTTAGGAAAGTCTGAAGCATGAGCCAAGATAGGCTGTTTATACAGAAAAGTCACTGGAAGCAGCTTGGATGGGTCTGCAATTGGCTTGGGTGGAAACTGAGGAAAATCACCAGGGCAGGGCTAATGGTGTTACCCAGGTTAATGGAGACTCAGATATGGTACCTACATGCGTGGGCATGCTGGGTGGGAGGAGAGCTCAACAAAGGAGTAATGGCTTCTGCCAGCGAGAAATCTGCCCCTTCAGCCCTCACTCTGAAGCCAGACAATTCAGTTCCTTCCCATATATCCCTTTTACCTTTCTAATTGCTGCCTCAGCACTGGAGCTCAGAACAAGTGAATCTGTCAGTGAGTAAGTTTATGCACAGGCTGTTTAAGAGGTACCTGGGACTCCAGCATCTCATTCAGTCCTAATCTCAGCTGGTTTTCACAGCCAGAGGTTATGGGATCTTCTCTCCCCAACACTGGAATTCTGGGCTGGGGAGCCTAGTGTGGGGCTGGGTCCTCTCGCTCTTCATGGAGAACCTCTGCTTTAGATGTCTGATTTTTAACCATGACACATGAGTGTGGGACTAGCCCATTGCATGTCTCCACCCTTCCTACCAGTCTCAATGTGGCTTCTTCTGTATATCCTTAGTTATAGGACTTCTGTTCAGCTAGTGTTCAGGTGATTCTCAACAATCATTGTTCTTTAGTTTAGTTGTACTTTTGATGTCGCTATGAGAGGATGCAAGTACAGTGTTTACCTACTCTGCTATTTTGACTGTGCATTATTTTATAAATGCTTTTATCAGGTTGAAAAAGTTTCCTCTTATATTTAGTTAAGTGTTTTTATATGAATGAGTAATACTTTTTGTCAAATAATTTTTCTACATCAATTGATATGATTTTGTTCAAGAGCAATTGATATGCTCTTATTCTTTAGATTGTTTATATGGTGATTATACAGATTGATTTTCAAATAAGGTTTCCATTCCTGATATAATACCTGCTTAGTTATGTTGTATTATTTATTTTATATATTGGAATAGATGATTTACTAGTGTTTTGCTGAAAATTTTGTATCTATGTTCATGAGAAATATTGTTTATAATTTTTCTCTATTGGCTCTCTTTTTGTTTAGTTTTGGAATTAGCATAACGCTGGCCACATAAAATGAGTTGGAAAGTATTTTCTCTTCTAATTTTGACAAAAGATTGTGCAGAATTGCTTTTATTTATTCCTTAACTGTTTTGTGCAATTCACCAGTAAAACCATATGGGCCTGGAATTTCTCTTTTCGAAGATTTTAACAAATTTAATGTATTTTATATATATAGGACTATTAAGGTTTTCAATTTCTTCTTAAGTGTATTTTGGTGGTTTGTATCTTTCAAGAAATTGTTTCATTTCATCTAAGTTGTTGAATTTATGGAAATCAAGTTGTTTGTAGTATTTCTTTATTATCCTTTTAATATCCGTGAGGTCTATAAGAATATCCCTTATTTTAATCCTGATATTGGTGATTTGTGACTTTTACCTTATTTATTTATTTTTATTTATTTATTTTGCTAGAGGTTGAAGAGGTAATATTTTAAGAGAACAAGCTTTTTGGATATTAATATTCCCTATTATTTCTGTTTTGAGTTTCATTGATTTTGATTTAACATATATTATACCTTTCCTTTTGCTTGCATGAAGTTTATTTTTCTCTCAATAAGTTTATTTTTCTCTCATAATTTTTTTGCTCAATAAGGTGAAAGCTTAGATTATGTAAAAAAAAAAAATCTTCTTTCTAATATAAAGCATGTAATGCAAGAATTTGAAATTTCTTTAAATCCCCTGCATTGGTGCAGCCTAATAATTTTGATATGTTGTATTTTAATTTTCATTCAGTTGAATAAATTTAGTTTTATTTGAAATTTCTTCTTTGACACATAGATTCTTTAGAAGTATGTTGCTTAATTACTAAGTATTTAGAAATTTTCTTTTGTTGTTCTATAGGTCACTGAGACTGTTCATTTTTCTCAATTTGTTTTCTTTCTGTTGTTCATTATGGATAATATCTATTGAAACATCTTAAATTTCTCTCGTTTTCATTCTGTGAATTAGTCTATCCAGTAATGTTTTTTATTTAAAAAACATTTTATTTCTACAATTTTCATTTTGTTCATTATATCTCTATTCATTTGCTAAGACTTTATTTTTATTTTTTTGAGTGTTTGTAATTGCTTATTGCAGCATTTTTATGCAAGCTGTTTTAAAATCATTGGCAGATAATTTCAGCATCTGTGCCATCGCAGTGTTTGTATTTGTTGATTTTCTTTTTCATTCTAGTTTAGATTTTTCTGAGTTTTGGTACAGTGGTTAATTTTGGGTTGTATTGCAGGCATTTTGAATATGAGTCTCTGTTTCCTATTTAAATTTTTCTATTTTCAGGCAGTTAATAAGGTCAGATTCAGAATGTACCTCCTAGCCTATTTTATGGGCTGTGGAGCAAATGTTAATTTAATAATCAGAGACTTTTCTGTACTATTGTGCTCTCCTCTGTTTGTGTTATCCAGAGGCTAATTTAAAACCTGAGTGGTCTTACATATTGTAGTTCAGTTCTCAAATAATTTGCTGTAGGGATTCTAGTCAGTTCCATGTAAGGGCTTGGAATATTTTCAGGATTTATATACATAAGCATCCTTTTGTTTAGCTCCCTTTTCTCTGTGGTTCTGTCTCCACTGTCTAATTCAAAGGGACTAGGATACCATCTATTTGCTGTTGTTCACTTAGTGCAGGCAGGTATGCTTGACAGTGCTCCTTCTCACAGCCCCCACTGAGGCCAGTGGGGAGAAAGAAGGCAATGGCATCTGCTCATAGTGCTGCAGAGTGAATATGTTCAACAGGGCAGTACTCCACATGCTTCTAAGCTCACATTAGTGCAGGTTGGGAATGGCTGACAAGGCTCCATCCCACAGTCTTCCCAATGCCTAGTGGGGAATAGGAGAGGTAAGCATAGGTGAAAACTACCATTTTGCAAAGCTGAATTCTTCTCAATTCCAAAGGTATTTCTTTTTCATGTCTCTGTCTATCTTACTTTTCCTTACACTGTCCATTACTTCTTTTCTTCAGCAACTCCTACTTTTCTTTTAAGATTTAGGTCAGAGTTTATCTCTTCTTCCTCATGCTGCACACTCTCCAGTGCTGCCATTGAGGTGAAGGGTTGCATGATGAGGAAATTCTTGGGAGAAGTTGACTTGTGCTCTAAATTTAACCACATAAATAAACACAGATAGAGAACACTGTTTGCTTCTTGCATTGTTATTTCTGAGGGCAGAAGTCCTGATAGGAAGAGAGAAATAGGGACATTGATTTCTGGGAAAAAGAAGAAAGGGGTGAAGCACTGACTCCAGGATTTTCTGTAGTCCAGGGGGGGTGCAGAAAGAAATCTCAGATGTTCCTGTGGTTCCATTTGAAGGAACAAGGAAGGTGAAGGAGGCAGAAATGGTGGACACTTGGATAACCGCCCAAAGAGGATTGCTCTGTTTGGTGATGTGGATGTAGGTGTGGATCTCCTGCCCTATCACTTTTGCACTTCCTCCAGCTCCAGCCACAGTAGCTGTCTTTCTACATGTTGAATATACCACAATCTTCCAAGACGTAGGGTTTCTGGGCTCTGTCTGGAGTACTTTGGTCCCTGAACTTTCTCATGGCTTCCAGTTATCCAGAATATCTCGAGTAGCCTCCTCTTTTACCATCATTTTCTAGAACACACTAGTATTAGCTTTATTATGCATATCACTATCTGTATTTATTTATGAGGTTTTTTAATTGCCTTCCTCTATCCCTTAGACTGGCCGTGTGAATAGGAATATTGCCTCTTATTCACAACCATAGCTCTAGTGTCTAGAACACTGCAGCAACAGTATAGTCTTAATACATATTTGTGGAATAAATCATAATCATGTCTTTTTTAGAATTAAATGGTGTTTAACTTATTGATTACATGCATAATCTAAGCAACTATAAATCATTTTGCATATATTTAAATTTAATTTTTTCAATATTTTAATTAATAAATTCTATAATTTTTTTTTCTTTTTTCAGGCATAGTCTCAGTTCTAGGACTGTGAGTGAATCTTGTGAAAGGATCTTTTAGTGCAATGCTGTCAATAAGCACACTAAAACTATATCTGGATCACATCAAGAAAACTAAAATTTGAGATATTAAGTGCAGTATATTTGATGGTAAACAGCTTTTTGGAAGCATTAGACTTTTTTGCAAATACAGAGTTAGCATAATTGACTGAATATTTAAACATCTTATTGACATAAAAGAACAACTACAGATTCAAGAGCTAGCTTGATTAATCAGTTTAGTGAAACTATTCCATTCTACTTTTAAAAATTCATTCAATTGTTCAAGTGAATACACTGACAGGCATTTTAGTTAAGCTAATTATATTCAGGTAGATTCTTATTTCAAAGATTTAGAGTTGACAACAAAGTACAGTCAATTCTCAGTATTCACAGTAGTTATGTTCTATAAAGTTACTATCAACACTTAATTGGAGAATATTGAACCATTGCTCTTAGGGAAAATACAGGGTTAGGTTTTCTGAGCCTCTCATCAAAACATTTTTGACAACTAACCTTGTTTTAATTGTGTTTATCTTTATTAACACCTTATTTAATATATATTATAAAAACACCTTATTTAATATATATTGTATACATTAAATATATTGGCCCACAGCACTATAATACATACCTGAACAAAGCTTATCTAATACATGTGTTTTCTCCTGAAGGCATATTACAACCTTCTTGTGCTTAGAAACACTAGACAACATTTCAGCAACATGCTTGGGGGCCATTTTTAAAAGTAAAATCACCAATGAAAAAATCCAAAATATGAAAAAGGTGACATTAAAGGGACTGTGAAAGGACACACTTGTTTATAGTCTGAAATAAGAAGGCAGAAAATTGCCTTTTTTGACCTCAGCTGATAAATTGTGCACAGGGTGACTAAAATCTTGTTTCAGTTCTGCATATGTCCATGAATGACTGAAACTGCTGTACTGATTTTGGGGTTACAAAGAAGTTTCAGTAAGTAGGCAATTTGGAAATTATAAAATGAATAACGATGGTTGACTGTATTTGAGCTGTAAACCTACAATCCTAGATACCACTGAGAAATGAAGACACACATTGACAAATTACTTAAGAAAAGCATATAATTTGACAGTTACAGTAAATATGTACACTTGTACTTAGGTAACAAATATTGCAATAATTTCAGGTGTTAAGAACTTGGAATAGTCCTGTAAAGGCTCCAGCTCTAGAAGTCTTCAGCTTCTTCAGTAACTTTATTTTCGCTTACAATCGCACACATTTATTATCTCAAAGTTTCTATGTGTCAGGAGTCCAGTCATAGTTTAGTGGGTTCTCTGTAAGGAGTGTTTATAGATGCCCTGAGGTTGTAGGGTAGAGGGCTCTAGTTTCTTGTTGTCTGTTGCTCTGGAGGCCACCCTCAGTTCCTGGCGTTGTCCTCAGTTGGTTGCCACATGGGCTTTCCATTATGGCCACTTGCTTCTTCAGGGCAAGAAAAGAAGAGAATCCTTTTCCAAGGTGGAGGTCACAATCCTATGTTTCAGTAACGTTCAATGGAAGAGAACTCAAGTAATCCAGAAGCAAGGTAGGGATACCATTTCACACTCATGTGTGTGGAAAAATATTCTTAAGAACAATAGTGTTCGGGTGGGAATTTCTTAGTTATTTTAGATTTTTAACGGGTAGTTGTTATCAGTCAGTTTCAACTTAGAAAAAGAAAGTTAGTGAACCCAAATATTTTTTTTCTTTGGAAATAAGAGTAAAATAATTTGTAAATGAAAAATAAAATGCAAATAGAAAAGAAAAAATGTTCAGGAAGAAACTGCACAGGCCAATAATATAACCCTAAAGTCATCACTGAATAAAGAGACAATGGTCACAATTTCTGATTACAGAAATTAACCAAAAGAAGCTCTGTTTGCTAATGATGAGAAAGCATGGCATTCAATGTTAAATGTCATAACCTTTGTTTCTCTTTTTTCTGTTCTGGTTTCAATTGGTACAGCATGTCATCTGTAGGAAATATCAATGCATTTGACTGAAAATAGGACTGTGAAAAATGTTTTCTCTTGAATGTAAATTTAAAAACAGCCAATCATTTCGAAATGGAAGTCAAGATCTTCAGGCAGAGCTTACCTTCATTAGAATTACCTATGAAATCTCTTGGAATGAAATGCTAATTTTCAAATTATTTATGATTATTGCAAAAGCAATGAGTCTTCATTGAAGCAGAAGCCCCAGAATGATATGTAAAAGGAATCAAAAGACTATTTATCTGATCTTGACCAAACCATTTAGCTTCATCTAAAAAATAAAGGAGGAAATAAGAAGTGCTATTATATACCGAGTTATTACAAAGTGCCAGACCTGTTCCAACCCCTATGATGTAGGTGTTGTTATTCCCACTGACAGATCAAGAGGTTCAAAGAGGTTAAGTATTTTGTCATGTCTGACAACTAATAAATGGCAGATTTGGCATGGCAAGCCAGGCCATCTGATTCCAGAGCCCAAGCATTTGATGCTGCCTCTGTATAACCTGAAGTGCAAAAGGTTGGTGCAAAAGTAATTGTGTTTTTCACAATTATTTTTAACCTTTTAAACCTTAATTACTTTTGCACCAAACTAATATTTCCATGAATGGAATAAAAATTAATATGAAAGTAGTTTTGAAATGGTGAAGCACTGTACAAATGTTAGGAAACAAGATGACGACAATTGTGGGCCCTATTGAATTTGAGGGACTGTGGAGATGTTAAGAGTCCTATAAGGACATAATCAAGGGGACTTAATCTAGTCTTAGATGTGACATCCAAAGTGAAACCTGAAAGATGAATACTGAGTAGTGGGTAAAGTGTGTGTGTGTGTGTGTGTGTGTGTGTGTGTGTGGTTCCTGACAAAGCATACTACTTGTGAAAATATACTGGGGGTAGAAAGGAACTGAAAGGAAGCCAATGTGACTGAATTTTAGTGTGTAAGTCACTGTTGTTCAGAGTAGTGATAGATACAAAGAGAAAAATTTTATCTAAACTATAAATATTTTTATTTACTCACACATTGATTTAGTTGATCCAGTAAAACACTAATACACAGGAGTTTCTCTTTGTCATCAAACACTGTTTGTTGTTTTTCATGTTAGAGGTGGACAGGCTCAGTGACTCTGGGTACATGAACCTTGTTACCTTTCCTTTTTATTTTCAAAACAAGCACAGAAGACACAGCACATTCTATAATTATCAAGTGTTTGGGGCTCAAATCCCCAGTGAAATGCGCTGGATAATGCTTGAGTCTCAAAAAAGAAAAATTATTTATTTGACTTCTTTTCCTGGATTTATACTTCTCAAATTGTGATATGTATATTCCTTAGGTAAGTGTAATTCTGTTCAGGACATACAAAAGTAAAAGAAGTTCTAAATTTTCTTACATTTAAAATGTTACATTTCTTTTTTTTTTTTTTTTTTGCTGTATTTTTTATTTTTTTTATTTTTTTTTAATTAGTTTCAGGTGCACAAGACAAAGCAAAACTTAGACGTTTATCATTTATATCCCTCACACTGTGTGAACCCCCCTCCCCCCATCCACTATCCCTCTGTACGTTCCCAAACATTTCTTACCTTAACTTCTTTCACAAGTCCTATGAGGACGGAAGGAAAATCAGCAGAATTCAATTAGTTCATATTGATCAGTTGCACTTTTGTTTGTAAATATCCAGATAAATAAATTTTATATTCAATGAGCAATTAGAAGTTCACTATTTTGTTAGTGAGGAAGCTACTTACAGCTTTAGCCCAGTAGTCAACTTGTTTATAATTGTTTACCATTGTCAATCCATCTTACTATTGCATTAAAAAAAAGATCATCCTTAAAGTATCAGAACTGAATGAAAAGGGCTTGCCCATGAGAACAGATAATAGCAGTGAGTGTGAATTCAGGAAGTATACAACCAAGATACTGAAAAACAAGTTTGTCACTCAATAAATCAGTGAATTTTCTTTTCTTTTCTTTTACTTTTGATTACATGAACACATTTTTTTTTTTTACAAATTAATTCAATATCCAGTCACAATATTCCTCGTCAGCATGTTTCTAAACATGCTTAAGGTTGGGAGTTTTCTGATGAGAGACAAATAAAAATTCTGAGTATTTTTCTACATTTAATTTTGGGTTGTTCACTGATAGTTTTAAGATGTAGTCTTTATAAGTTTATGGTTTCAATTGGGAATGTGGCTCAGTAGCTAACAGGAAGGTTGCACATAACTTTAAAATCCGTAAAATATGCAATTTAGTAAAGGATCAATGGAATCATGGAGGTCTGTGCAGGCATACTATGCTATGATGGTGAACCTCCCAAAGTGAAATTAAAAATTATGCTACTCTGACCTTAACTGATAAATTGATAGTAAGCAGCAAAAGTCAATGTAAAGGTACGTAATACATGCAAATTTTTATTTAATTGTTTATTTTGTGTTACTATAGAAATGCAAGTATGTCTTAATTTTGGATCCTTGCTTGAGGAAACCATTGCTCTTTCAAATGACCCTAAAAAATCCAGCCATGCAAATTTGAAAAAAACTCACCAGAAAATTTTAATTCAATTTTTATTTGTTTAGATTATTTATTTATTTAAACTAAAGTTTATTGGGGTAAAAATGGTTAGTAAAGTTACATAGGTTACAAGTGTACAATTCTGTAATACATCATCTATATTGATGAGTTCACCATCCAGAGTTAGTTCTCCTTTCATCACTGTATATTTGATCCCTTTCCCCTCATCTACCACCTCCTCTAGTGTTGAGTAGTAAGAAATAAGATAAAAAGTAAAATTGAATAAGAAAATAAAAATATTTGATCCTTCTTTTGAAGCAAATTTAGGGTATAATTGGATGGTGAAGATCAAGAAAGAATAAAACTGATAAAGCCATGGATTATAAGTGTGAGCAAATGTAGTTTGGACAAACGATCTATTTAATGTATTTAAAAGACATGATTTAAAACTACTTAAGACTGAATTATATCTTTGAAGTATAAACTTTTTATTAAAAATTATAGTGCATAATGTAGAAACTAAAAACAATACTGAATACCACTAACATCTGAACAATAAACAGTGCTGTCATTGTGTGTTCACCTTCCAATTCAACTTTCTGTGCTATATACACTAATAGAAACATACATATGAAAATACATAATATATCTGATAGATAAATACTCAGAACCATGATTTTTTATTTAAGTAAATTAAATTATATATAGTAGAGATTAATAGAAAGAAAACCCACTGAAAGAACTGGGCAAAATCTCAGTTATTTTGCTCAAATATTACTCAGTAATATTTGTCCTGGTAAGATTTCTCTAATGTTAAGAAGAAGAAAAAATAACTAACATGTTGTTTATTTTTAATTTTTTTCTTAAGTAAACATTTAAATGAAAGTAGAACACATATGTAGAAAGGTAAAAAAAACTCCTAAGGGGACAGCTTATTGCATTTTCACAGGTGAACACAAGCAGCTCATCTGTTCCCAGGTAGATACTTAATAAATATCCTGTATCTCAGAAAATGCCCTTTTACTGCCTCCTGGGGACTCTCTCTCTTTTTCCCAGAGGCAACATGGCTTTCACTTCTAACACCATTGAAACCAGACACTAGTTTGACCTATTTTAGAACTTGAAATCATATTACTATATATATATAATTTTGTGTTTGATTTTTGTTTAACATTATTTCTGAGAAATTAATCCATGTTGCTGGGGTAGTATTCATTTTATTGATCTATAACATGCCAATATATGGATATACCATATTTTAAAAAATTATTTCCAGTTTTACCTATTACAAAAATTGCTAATATATTTCTATATGTGTCTTTAGATAAACCTATATTTGTGTTTTGGTTGGAGATTTTATATATATATATATATATATATATATATATATATATATATATATATATATATATATATATATCATATATTTCTCACACATTGGTTCAACTTTAGTAAAGTCTGCCAAATAGTTTTACAGTGTTTGCACCAACATCTGCCAGGATTATACAAATGTTCCATTGCTCCACACCTCATCAATGTTTAATGCTAGTTTTTTTTTTTTTTTTTTTTTTTTTGGCCTCTCTTGTGGGTGTTTAGTGTAATCCTATTATTATTTTAATATACATTTTCTTAATATGTGTATTGGCCATTTTGAGATCCTCTTTCATGAAGTACCTTTTTATGTCTCTCCCTCATTTTCTAAATTTGTTAACTGTTTTCCTTATTAATTTGTAAAAATTCTTTAGATATTCTGTATATGAGGCCTGTCTTAGTTCATTTGGACTGCTAAACAACAGCAAAACCCCTCACAAACTTGGTACCTTATAAACAACAAAATTGATTGCTCGTAGTTCTCGAGGCTGGGAAGTCCAAGATCAAGGTACCAGACTTGTTGGGTGAAGGCTTTCTTCCTGGTTCATACATAGCTGTGTCCTTCTTGCTATGTCCTCACATGGTGGAAAGGGATCTTTGTGGGGTCCTTTTTGTAAGAACACTAAATCCCAGTCAGTAGGGCTTCACCCTATGACTTATTCATGTCCCAGAGGCCCCACCTCCAAATACTATCACCTTTGGAGTTAGGATTTAACATAGGAACTTTGTGGGAACACATTCAGACTCCAGCAAGGCCTTTTACTCATTATAAATTGATACTATCTCCCACTCTTTGGCTTGCCCTTTACCACTGTAATGGTAGATTTTTATGAACAGTTTACATTGTAATGAAGACTAATTTCTCAATCTTCTATGCTTTATTCTTTCTTTTTTTCTTTTTTTAAAATTGTATATTAGTTTCAGTTGCATAGCTCAGTGGTTAGGCATTTATATACTCTATGATGTTATCCCCCCAATAAGTCCAGTACTCATCTGACACCCTACATAGTCTTTACAAAATTATTGATTATATTCCCCTATTCCCCATACTGTATTTCACATCCCTGTGACTATTTTGTAACTACCAATTTGCATTTCTTAATTCTTTCAACTTTTTCACCCAGCTCTCCAACCACTCTTCCCTCTGGCAACCATCAGTTTGTTCTTTGGATCTATGAGACTGTTTCTGTTTTGTTTGCTTATTTATTTTGTTTTCTAGATTCCACATGTAAGTGAGATCATACGGTATTTTTCTTTCTCACTTTAACTTATTTCACTGAGCATAATACCCTCTAGGTCCATTCATATTGTGGCAAATGTTAAGATTTAATTCTTTTGAATGACCGAGTAATATTCCTCTTCTGTACCCAGTCATCTACTGATGGGCACTTAGGTTGTTTCTATATTTTAGCTATTGTAAATAGTGCTGCAGTTAATATAAGGGTGCATATGAAGGCCTAACAATTAAGTTTGTGAACTTGTTGCATCAAATGTTGCTAACCTTTTCTGATATCACAGGGATTATTCATTATGAATTTATACCAACTGGGCAAACAGCTAACCAAGTTTACTATTTGGAAGTGCTGAAAAGGCTGTGTGAAAAAGTTAGACGAAAAGGACCTGAACTTTTCACCAACAATTCATGACTCTTGCATCACGACAATGCACCAGCTCAAATGGCACTGTCTGTTTTAGCCAGTACACAAATAACTGTATTGGAACACCCTCCACACTCACCTGGTCTGGCCCCCAATGACTTCTTTCTTTACCCAAAAGATAAAGGAAATATTGAAAGGAAGACATTTTGATAACATTCAGGACATCAAGGATAATACAATGAGAGCTCTGATGGCTATTCCAGAAAGAGAGTTCTAAAATTGCTTTGAAGGGTGGACTAGGCACTGGCGTTGGTTCATAGCTTCCTAAGGGGAGTACTTCGAAGGTGACCATAGTGATATTCAGCAATGAAGTATGCAGCACTTTTTCTAGGATGAGTTGGTGAACTTAATTGTCAGACCTCATATATCTTTTTGAATTAGTGTTTTGGATTTCTTCAGATAAATGCCCAGAAATGGAATTTCTGGGTCTTAATATTTAATTTTAATTTGCAATTTTTTGAGGAACCTCTGAACCATTTCTATAGTGGCTGAATCTGTTTGCAATTCCACCAACAGTGCTCAAGGTTTCCTTTTTTTCTGCATTCTTGTCAACACGTGTTATTTTTGAATTATTGATGATACCCATTGTGAAATTTGTGAGGTGATATCTCATTGTGGTTTTAATTTGCATTTCTATGAGGATTCATAACTTTGAGCATCTTTCTATATGTCTATTGGCCATCTGTATGTTCTCTTTGGAGCAATGTCTATTCACGTTTTCTTCCCATTTTTTAATTGGATTATTTGTTTGTTTTGCTGTTCAGTTATATACGTTCTTTATAAATTTTGGATATTAACCCCTTATCAGATGTATCATTGGTGAGTATCTTCTCCCATTCAGTAAGGTGTCTTTTTCTGTTGTAGATGGTTTCCTCTGATGTGAATAAACTTTTTTAGTTTGATGTAGTCCCATTTGTTTATTTTTTAATTTTATTTCCTTTGCCTGAGGGAATAGATCAGGAAAAATATGACTAAGAACAATGTCAGAGACTTTACTGCCTGTTTTCTTCTAGGAATTTAATGGTTTCCAGTCTTACATTTAAGTCTTTAATCCATTTTGAATTTATTCTTGTATGTGGTGTAAGAAAGTGGTCCAGTTTCATTTTGAGGTGGGGTCTCAGGGCATCATCCAGGTGGGATGAGTGGTGTTCACCAGGTTAATGTAGATTCTGGTTTTGTTGCCATTGCTGAGCCTAGAGTTACTCAGTAAAAGTCTCAGTCAGAGCACAGCTAGCTCAGCTTCTGACTGCCTGGGGCCTGAAAACCCCTAAGAGTTGTCCAAGAATGAATGCAACATGGGTGGAGCTGGCTGATGGTTGACAAAATGGCTCCAGTGTTATGTGAGTTCTGGGGGGATGGGTCCTAGCGAATCACCAGAGTGGAGTGAGCCAAGTTCAACAGGCCAATGCAGATTCAGAGTTGGCTGTGTGGGGAAGGGCTCAACAAAGTATAGATGGCCCCTACCTTCTTGCTGCAGGTAAGGAGGGTTCTACACAGGGAAAATGGCAACTGTCCCTCTAGTCCTCATCCTAAAGCTACACAACTCAGTCTCTTCCGAGTCACCATCCCTCTGTTGGAGCTCAGGGTGAATACCTGTGAGTGTATTTGTGCATGGGCTTTTTAAGAGGACATCTGGGTTTCTCACAGACTTCTGTCTCACCCAGATGGTTGGAATCCTCACTGTTTTTCACAGGCAAATGCTTTGGGAGCTCTTCTTCCCAGCACTGGTACTCCAGGCTCAGGAGCCCGGCATGGGGCTGGGGTCCTTTGCTTCTCTAGAGGTGACCTCTCTGGCCAAGATATCCCTCCCACTTCTCAACCACCACACGCAAGTGTGTGGCTGGACAATTTTGCATCTCTGCCCTTCCTACCAGTCTCCATGTGGCTTTTTCTTTATATCCCCAGTTATAGGAGCTCTGTTCAGCTAGACTTCAGATCATTCTCCAGGTTGATTGTTCTATAATTTAGTTGCAATTTAATGTGGTCTTGGGAGGAGGAAAGCCTGTGTTTACCTACTCCACCATCTTGGATCCCCACCTCTTTTTACCTAAAACCACTATATATTGTTTGTTTTCTTGTTCTATCAGTTATTGAATGAGGTACATTAAAATCTTCCACCAGGATTGTGAGTTTTTTATTTTTCTTTGTAACCCTTTAGTTTCCACCTTATATATTTAGAGCCTGTATTATTAGGTGCATGTATATTTAGAATATGTCTTCCTGATAATTGACCCTTCAATCATTATGAAACGTCTCATTTTGGTTTTGCCAATTTTTGCCTTCATGTCCATTTGACATATATCTATGTTTTTTAGCTATATGAATTTTCTTTATTTTGTATCTTGTGCTATAGCAACATATGACTCTTTTAAATCTGAAAATATTTGTCCTTGAGTTTTAAAATATAAATCTCATCATTTGTTTTATAACTCAATTTAATTACAATTAAATATAATGCAATTACTTGTGTATTTGTATTTAAATCTACTATCTTACTCTTTTTCTCTCTCTTATTTGTTTTACATTCTTTTTTTCTCTCATTTCTTACATTTTTGGGAGTTTATTAAATATTTTTATTATTCCATTACTCCTTTCAATTAACTTCTTAGTTATAGATTTTTAACTATTATTGATAAATAACCTAAAATTGCAATCTGCATTTTACTTCCATCAACATCTAATATAGATAAGTACTTTTACCAATTCTTGGAAAGTAAATGGACCTAAGAATGCTTTAACTTCATTTATATACCCCATCTTTTATATTTTTGTCTTGCATATTATAATTTTGTGTATATTTTAAATGACTCAAGACATTATTGTTTTACACAATCAGTATCATTTCAAAGTCACACACATGTTTATTCTTTCTACTGTTCTTCTCTCCTTTTCATATATGTGCATTTCTGTCTGGAATTATTTCCTTCAGTCTAAAGAATTCTGTTTATTAATTATTTTTGTGCAGGTCTTGTTTGTGATTAATTCTCTTTGTTTTGTTATTTACAGTGTCTTTTTTGGGGGGCAGGGGTGGCAACTCTTGGGGGTTTTCAGGCTCCAGGCAGGCAGGAACTGGCCTTGGTGTGTTCTGAGACTTTTACTGAGTAGCTCCAGGCTCAGCAATGGCAACAAAACCAGAATCTACATTAACTTGGTGAACACCGCTCATCCCACCTGGGTGATGCCCTGAGACCCCACCTCAAAATGAAACTGGACCACTTTCTTACACCACATACAAGAATAAACTCAAAATGGATTAGACTTAAATATAAGACTAGAAATCATAAAATTCCTAGAAGAAAACAGGCAGTAAAAATAATTTTTATTTTATTTATTTTTTAATTAAAGTTTATTGGGGTGACAATGGTTAGGAAAGTCACATAGGTTTTAAGTATACAATTCTATAATACATCATCTGTATATGACATTGTGTGTTCAACACTCAGAGTCAGTTCTCCTTCCATTTTGAAAGAGTATTTTTGCAGGATACAGAATGCTAGGTGGCGATATTTTTTTTTCTGTATTTTCAAGATGCCATTCAATTGTTTTTGCCTACCATATCATCTTTTGAAAGTATGTTGTAATTCATATTATCCCTACTTTGAAATTCATGTGTCTTTTATTCTCTGGCTCCCTAAAATATGACCTATTTCTCTTTAAATTGCAATAAGTTCACTATTTTTGTCTAAGTGTAGTTTTTTTCACTATACATCTTAAATTGTGGCTTTTGGAGAATTCTCAGCCATTATCTGAGATTTATATATGTTTTATATATGTTAAAACTTTTAACTGTACTCCCTTTCAATTATTATGGTATTGGGTATTTGGGTATTGGGTATTTCATATGGATCTTTATTCCATCCAGTTCACTATTCTTCTCTATAGCAAGGTCTAATCTCCCATTAAAACCATGTATTGAGTCTTATTTTCAGTTATTTTATTTGTTAGTTCTAGGATTTTGTTATATATATTCTATATACCGAATATTAATATATTCATATGGATATTAAATTCTCCATTTTGTTTTCTATTTTCAAAACATGCTAGTTACAATGATTTTATAGATGTTATCTGATAGTTTTACTATCTACATCTTTTGTGAGTCCTTTGCATTTTATTCTAATTTTTTTTTTCTAATTTGGTCATACCGCCTGATATTTCAGGTAATTTTTTATTCAATGCCAAATAATGTGATGAAAAATTATAAAAAATATTTAAAGCTCTAGATGATGTTAACTCCTCCAGAGTCATTTATTTTGATTCTAGAAGGTAGGTATGGAGAAAAAGATAATCTTAATACAACCTGGTATTCAGCTCATTTTAAGATAAGCCAGAGTTATTAAAAGACTTGACTTTTTCTATTTTGCCATTGTTCCCAAGTTGTAATTCTTTAGTTCCCAAGTGGAATTCTGAAGAGCGTTCCTCCTTGGGAAGCCAGGAACTTAATTTTGGTCCTTATATTCTTATTAAACTACCTGAAGTTCTCAACATCTCAAACTCTAGGAGTCAGTGAATCAGCAGAGGCTTTGAGGAGAAAAGTAGCACTCACTGCATATTGGGCTCACTTCTATATGCCCCTTCCCGCCAGGGATCTTGCCACCTTAAATTCTGTCTTGATAGTTCTCTAATGTTATAAAATATATTTTTAAAAACATTTTATATAGTTTTCTAGTCATCTCAGAAGGAGGTTTGATTTGATAGAAGCAATTTTCTACCATCACAGAAACAAAGGTGGTGTTTTATTTAAACACACAATACCTACAACAATTTATTTATTTGTTTCTCTGGTATACCTTATCTTTATCTTTGAAGATTTTTTTTTTCTCTCTCAAAGATGAAAAGGAAATTTTAAAAGTAGCCAGAGTGATGATACAAATTATGTGAAAAGAAATGAGACTAAAAATTTTTTGAACAAAAATAGATCAAAAGACTATTCATTAGTGTTCCAGTAACTTTGGTTCCATAACCAATTACATGAAATTTAATGTCTTAAAACAACCTTTTTATCGTGCTCACAGTCTGTGGGCCAGGGGTTTGGACTAAGCACAAAGTAAATGGCTTGTTTCTGCTCCAAGATGTCTGGATCCTCAGCTGGGACAAGAAGACAGCCTTGGCTGATCAACAGCTGAGGCTAGTCAACAGCCGGGGACTGGAGCCATTTAGAGGTGTCTTCACTCGTGTGTTTGGATGATTCTGGCTGTTAACTGGAAGCTCACTTGAAGCTGTGGCCAGAGCATGTGGTCTCTCCTTGTGACCTATATTTCCTCAGGTGGCCTTGGGATACTTAGGCTTCTTTAATAGTCATTCAGAGCTCAAAAGTGACTGTTTCACTGAACAAGGTAAAAGTTGTTGTCTTCTCTGAATTTGCATTGGAAGTCAGGTAGCCTCATTTTGGCCACAGTCTATTAATTACAAGTGAGTTACAACTCTGCCAGATTTGGTGTGAAGGGGAGAGTAGCATAGATCCCATCTCTCAGTGTGGGAGAGGCACGGTCATGTTGTAGAAGAACTTGTAAGATGGGAGATATTTTTTGTGTAAGGCTTTGGAAGATATAGTCTGCCACATGTAATATTTCTAAAAGACAGAGAATAACAAACAAACCAAAAATGTAAAAAAGAACTTAATGCTCAAAAGCCAGTATAAAGACCCTTTTATTCAAACAAAATCTAAGAGTTGATTATGAGCAGACCTATACTGAAGGATCTTCTATAAGATATACTTCAGAAAATTGAGTCCAATATGACGAAATAAGCTGCAAGAAGCAATTATGGGCAAACATTTTTGAAAATATATGAGAAAACCTAAACAGCACAGAATGTAAAAGCCAATAATAACTACAGTAATTAATTGAGGAGGGTAAAAACAAATGGAACTAAATTTTTGGACAGCAATAAGTTGGGGGAGAGATATTAATCAGAATTCAATGTTCTCATTATTATTCATGAGGAGGGAAGGGGTATAGATTGTCTCTAAATTAAACAAGTTAAAGAAGCAAAGGAAAAGCACAGCATATAGACAGCATAACATTATATGGTAGAAAAGTGAAAATGTAAATATTGTAGTGAATGTAGAGAGATTAATTTAACCAGTTAAAATACAAAATTAAATTACAAAATTAAATTTTACTAGTGACATTATCTGAACATTAATGACATAAAAAGGATAGAAGATGAAAGGATAGAAAAAATGAACTATATAAATACTAACCAAAAGAAAAGGCTTAGGTATCTTACTATTTTAAAAAATTGATAAGATTGATGACAGGAATAATTCACCATAAGAGTAAAGCAATTGTGAACCTTTGTACACTTATTGGTGTAACTTTGAAATACATTAAAGGAGAAATTAATAGAAACAAAAGGAAAACAAAACATTCACAGTCATAGAGGGAATTTTTGTACATCATTTTGGGAGGCAGATTATGAGGAGGGGTTGATGGATTGAGAAGTCCAAAAATAAGTTCAGAACACAGAGCATGTAGTTTGTTATATAACTAGTTAGTTATAATTTATGGATAACCACATCAGTATTTAAACAGTGTTGAGTGAAAAATGCTAGCCACAAGTGTATGAACAGTATGGCTTGCAGTACTTTTGAGAATAAAAAAAGTGCTATAAATAATTATGTTAGTACAATGAGTGTAAACCAGACTATCCTGGGCAAAGTAGAATATAAATTCTCACAACATTTTATATGCTTATTGGAAAACGTAAAACGTAAAATAGTACTGTAGAAACGTATGTTTCATAAACATGTTGAAAAGCCTAAAAATATTCTGGGAGTGATAAGGAGAAAGAGATGAGGGAACTGGAGGAAGAGGATAAATAACAACAACAAAAGCAAAAAGATTTATGTAAGTTACATAATGATAAATGCTTGCTATTTAAGAATTTTTGTTTGCTCTAATTGTATACACCTCATGGTTTAAAAGTCAAAAATATTTGTTTCCAATAGTCTAAGTAAAGTGATTCTTTTCTATGGCAGATGGAATGTTGCTGTTATTATCTGTAGCAATTATTGAAGTTATTGTAATCATGGTATGGAGGTGAGATTGGAGGGATTTGTTTCTTTAAGGTCTTGCTAAACTCAAACTTTATAAATATCTAATCTCATCAAAATGATTCAAAAGTTTGAAGAGCATTAGAACACAAGAAGACATAAGAAGCAATCAGTCACAAAAGCTTATAATTCTAACTGAATTAATAAATTGACTAGATATGTCATGGATTCATAGTTCTAGAAGAGTGAACAGCAGTTTCTCCCTTCCAACCAGCAAAACAAACTTTTAAAGGAAAACTTGTGGATTACCGTTAACTTTTTCACTGATTAAAAAATTACATACCCCTATGTTTATTGCAGCATTATTGACAGTGGTCAAAACATGAAAACAACTGAAGTATCCTTCAATAGGTGATTGAATAAAGACGATGTGATATATATATATAGTATATATAATACTATATATATAATGGAATATTTTTGGTCTTGAGACAGGATGAAATACTGCCACTTGCGACAACATGGATGGATCTTGAAATTATACAAAGCAAAATAAGTCAGACAGAAAAAATCGAGAACCATGATTTCACTCATATGTGGGGTACAAAACAGAAAGCAATGAACAAACAAGACAAACAAACAAGCAATAGTCACAGGCAACAGTTTAGTGGTTATCAGAGGGTCAGTGGGGTGGTTGGTATTATAGAAAAGGACAAAGTGGGTCAAATATATGGTGACAGAAGGAGATTTGACTTTGAGTAGTGAACACACAATGCAACATATAGGTAATGTAATACAGAATTATACACTTGAAACCGATTTAATTTTATTAACTAATGTAACCCCAATAAATTTAATAAAAAAGACATTAATCAACATTATAAAACATGAAAAAAAAAAGATGTCAGTACCCCCCCACCTAATCTCCACTTTGCAGGAATATTCTTAGATAAAACTTATTATGTTATTCCTTTGGGTCCTGACTTATATTTATTAGTTCCTGGTCTTAAGCATGCAGGTCGTAATGAAAACACAGGGCATGCTTCTGAATCATGCAAGAGAAGTTAAGCCTATTTCTAGGAAGTTTGTTGTCCTTGACTCCAACCACTCTGAATAAAGCCTGTTTAAAGCCTATTTCATCATGTGTGGTTTGCAAACATTCGATCAGCCAACAATATTTTACTGTTTTTCTAATTGCAGCTGACAAGTATTCACTTTCCAATTTTTTTAGCCACAACAAAATTTATGCAAATCGTGGAGATCTTTACAACATTGCAATCTTCTCAGTAATATTTTTTAGATGTTAGCACTAAATACTAGCAGCTTAAAATCCTTTTGTGTTCTTTGACTAGGCTTCATTTTCTCTAGCATATTCTTATTTCCCCATCAGTAGTCTTTTTCTTCTTTATTATTTTCAGTATAAACAATGTTTTTAGATGTATATTACCTGTAAATATGATTATTTTATTAGACAACACATGTACATAATACATATTTGAAACTCATAAAATGGAATCCACCCACCCTGTATACTAGTTGATCTATTTACTTCTACCTTGTAGACAGACTGTATTTCCGACTTACGTATCCTTCCAGAAATATTATGAGTTTGTAAGTGTATATACTTGTACATGCATTTATAAATTTAAACAAATACATTGTATCATTTATATGCTATCATATAAAATATAGCTTTTTTGGTAATTAATGTCATTAAGTATTCTGTATCAGTCCAAATAGAGGTGCCTTATGCTTTTTAACTTCTGCATAGCTTTCTATTGTCTTGACCAAACCTCATTTACTCAATAGCTCTATACTGATGGGTGTTTGGGTTGTTTTCAATATTTTACTATTGTAACCAATTCTGCAGTAAATATCTTGTACATAAAATACAATTGCAGAATAAATTTCTAAAAACAGAATTTCAGGATAGAAGAATAGGTATATTTGTGATAGATCAATAGATGATAGATAGATAGATAGATCGATGATAGATAGATAGATAGATAGATATTGCCATATTGTACTCTTATAGTGATTGATTACATTGCTTTTTAAAGAAAAAAATATTTTTCTTTAGGGACAAAAGCATTAACTATTAATAATATACTGTGCTCAAGAATATCATTATACCTCAATGACAAAAATGGAAGTACATTATACTTTTAAATTTACTACATAATTGTAACCAAGAATTTTACGTTGGGTGAATTCGAGAGGAGAAGACAGAACGTTCCTTGTGCTATTTTTTTTTTTTTTTTTTAAGGGGTTTTTGATGGGGTCATTTAAAAATCAAATAAAAACAAAGTCTGTAACCAATGCAAATTTGGTTTGGGTTAGAAGCAGCTAATTTATATAGACAAGGGAGGAGAAGGCGTTTGTGGGTAGACTTTCCATAGCAGTTTGCTTATATTTAGTTAGAACTTGCAAGACATGCACATCATCCCCACCGTCTGACTCACACAGCCATTTGAACTTTAAGTGAAAGGATGTGTTTGTTTTATATACTTTCTAACAGTGAAAAAGAGGGAGTAGAAGACACATTCTATCTTGTGTTTGGAAATTTGGTATTTCCCAGAGTATGCCTCATCTGCTCTCCTTGTCTAACTTTCCAGAAAAACAAATGCTCATGTATTTCCTCGGTCTTTTCTTAATACCTTAAATGTCTTAGAGCATATGTAGATAGTCATCGGAATATGTAAGGAGTGGAACCATTCCTTGATGAATGATTTTATGCATTCAATAACTATCTTAAACTCTGATTGCCTACAGCAAAAATGACTATGAACTCCTCTTTTTAAAAGGAAGAATTCCTAAGGAAAATGTTTCAAAAATCCTAATTAGAAGACTTCTATAAAAATCCACAGTAATTTTTCACTGATAAATAATGTCTTTTTGAATACTTTAGAAACTTTTTTTTTTCTTTCAGCTGTTCTCAGGGCTCTGGTTCATCCAATGCATTTCATTATTTTCCAATTTTTAATAGACCCCAAAATACTACAAAATTAACGGTGTATAGCTTCAGAAAACAACCAATTCCTATGTGTATATGAGGAAATTAATAAATTTAAACCCCAGAAAGGCACCATCAGACCCCTAGGACCAAGTCGTAAGAACTAATGAATTCTTATTTGTTCCTTATGATATGAAATAGCCCAAATTACTAATGGGAAAGGAATATATACATATATACACAAACAAACACCATTCTTAATTAACTGGTTTGTTTTTGTTTCTGTTTTGTCAAACAACTGGTGAAATAAACATTGTACGTAGTTAAATCTCCCTTTTGATCAGCTTCGATTGTTATAATAAGTCTTACATCTACCATTGACTCAATTTTCAAAGTTCTAACACATGTAAACACATACAAACATAGCACATGTATGTGTTTATAATAGATAAAAACTTTATATATTTTACAGCACATTATCCATATATATTTTTTATACCAGTAGTGGAATAGGAGAATAGAAGTTCTGTCCCTCATTTGTCTGATAGTGATATATGAGGTGACCTGCCCAAAGTCAAACATTGAATCCTCACAACCACCTTATAGGTATATGCAGCCTTATAGGTATATGCTGCCTCTGTAGAATGGGTCAGTAACACCGAGTTTACAATATTGAGTAGAATGGGTCAGTAATACTGTTGTGCTAGGAGGGATAAGCTCTTCCTTTAAAATTTTCTTTTAACTTAATTTTTATTTTTGGCATGTGGAATGTGGATATTGTTCCAGCACCATTTGTTCAACAGAACTCTTTTCCCCCTTGAATTATGTTTACTCTTTTATTAATAATCAATTGACTATATATAGAATTTTTCTGGACTTCTTTTTCCCCATTGATCTATGTCTAATCCTATGCCAATACTACATTGTCTTGGTTATTTTAGCTCTGTAATAAGTCGTGAAGCCAGGTAATGTAAGTCTTCCAACTTTGTTTTGCTTTGCCAAAATTGTTTCAGCTATCCGAGCCCCTATGCATTTCCATTTAAACTCTTAGGATCAGCTTGTGTATTTCACAAAAACACTTCTAGAATATTAGGCCTTTTATGAGTCTATAAATCAATTTGGAGAAACTCGACATTTTATAATTTTGAGTCTTCCAATCTGTGAGCATGAAATATCTCGATTTATTTAGGTCTTCTTTAATTTCTCAGCAGTGTTTTGTCATTATCAGGTTATAGGTTTCCCATGTGTTTTATTAAATTTATCCATAATTATTTCATATTTTTGATGCTATTATAAATGATATATTTTTTTTAAATTAAAGTTTATTGGGGTGACACTGGTTAGTAAAGTTACATAGATTTCAATTTTTCATTACTAGTATATAATAATAGTATTGTTTTTTTACACTGATTTTTTAATTATGACCTTGATAAACATAATTACTTACTTTAACACTGCACAGAAGGCTACTCACTTGCCTCTGTGCAGAACCGATTCATAACCAAGACCCAGTGGACCTCATGTGTGACTAGAACTGTGCTCTTTTTAATATACCTTTCAACTTACAAGGCAACGAGAAATGAACCACAACTAGTGGCAGGCTCTAGAGCATCAAAGTAAATGTTTTCATATGCAAAAAAATAAATATACTACACATCTGCATAGTCAGATACAAACCCAGGAATGTAACTTGTTTGGAAGAGAGGGGCATCTTTAAATAATGACAAACAACAAGCTATGACAAATGACAAGCTATAAAATATTTGTTCATCACCATTAGAAAAAAAAGTTTTTATAAATACATGTATATGTTTTTAAATTCTTTAATAAAATCTAAGCAATGGAAGTTCTGGACGTAAAATATCTAAAAGTGGCACAAAATCTGTCAAGTATGGGAGAGCAAGAATGTTTTAAGTGTTTTTATATTTCAAACCCCAGTGATTTAAAGTTTTCCCACTCCCTCCCCCCACCATCCACCCAGTGTAACTGAGGGCTAATAGCTATGCATTTGGGGTTTTCTTATAGCTGAATAATACACTCAGTTGGATCAGGGTTAATTTCTACATCCCATAGGCTGAGCACCGTTGCACATTCTCAAGCTTCCTGGAGTTCAGTGTCCATGTAAACACCAGCTATATAAACAGGAGGCTCAGCCAGAGTGGCACTTGTGGCCTTGTATCCTCAGTGGGTCAATGTTTAGCAAAACTATAATTTTAGCTTTCAAAGACCCAAGCCCCAAATTTTGTAATGTTTCATTGCTTTTCACTGAAATTTCTTCACTAAGGGAGGAAAGGAAAGAGAAGAGAGTTTCCTACTTCATCGTCAGGTTTCAAAGCGTGTTATTATTGTGATTCAAACTCTCTGACGACTCCACAGAGGCCACACACTGTCATTTCAGAGAACTACTGGTGGAATTCTTCTGATGGAATTTATTGTTTCTGAGAAGAAACTTGTTTTTAATTTGCAAACGTATTGCATTGTTAGGCCCATTTCTCAGGATACCCTTTACAATCACATTTTTGAGTGATTTGAGTGCTTCTGGACAGAACTTTGTCTTAAGTCTCCTTCATTTCCTGTGGGATAAGATTACTGAGGGATTGCAACATCCTACTGTCTCAGTAGCTTGTTATTTATAATTGGAATTGGGTAATCCTGATGCATATTAAGTACTCAGTAAATGTTGGGTGAACTGAATTGCATTAGGAAATAGAAGCAAATATTACTAGAGAAGGTTTTAGCCCTGTCTGACCTTGATAAAGATTCTTTATCATTTTGGCCATTGTTTATCTTATAAGTGATATGAGGAGTTTGAAACAAACATTCTCTATAATTCCTTTCATTTCTAAAATTGATTTTTATTAGATATTGCTAAATTGCAAAATTTAGTTAAAAATATGTAGACTTTATTTACATAAATATAAACATACTGTGATGCATCTTAAATTTGGACTTTTAGTTTTTGTTTATGCTGCATAAATATAGCCTATGATTTTGTTTATTTCTTTTTCATGCATGATGCAAAAATTAGTGGTTAAAAATGAAGATTCTATTACAACCACTTGTTTAGTCAACATACCCCAACTCACTTGTTATATATTTTGCTATATTTAGGAATCGATTGGTTGTGCTGAGGTCATGCATATGAAGCATAGCCAAAGATTTTTTAAAAGGAGAATTAAAATATGATTACAGAAAATGTCATGGTTTATTGGAAAAATAGTTCCTAAAATGAAAAGATAAAGCTAAAATATTTGCCCCTCTTAAGTAGGCACAACTTGCTGAGTACATTTATTATAATGTGTCTATACAATTATAGTATTAAAACATGTTTAGGACCATTTTTTTTTTCTATTCTGTTTGTGAAGCTGTTTTCTTGGTGAAAAGGCATTTCCCCATAAAACTGTATTTTTGAATTTGTCTACTGCAATGTTTTCCAGAGCATGTCCCATGTGGGATAATAGGTATTTAAAAAATTTTAATAGCAGTCTATAGTGAAATAAGTTTGGGAAACAGAATTAAATTAAATTGAACAGATTATGGCTGGACTGTTCAGAGACTTTAAAAGACTAATGTACATTATAGATATCCAATAGAGAGTAAGGAGCAATGGTGATTCCCAGACTTACTTGATTCTGTACATCTCTGGGGAGAGAAATATACCTTGTGAAAAATGCTTAGAGGATGTTTACAACATTTTTTGATCTACAGAATTGTAAGTGGTTAGGTGATCCTCTCTCTATTTAAAAATGCATCACTTTTTCCTACCATAGCACACATATATTTGTATAATATACACAGTGTACAGTCTAATGGGCTTCTTGGCATCAATGAAAATTGAGATGTTTCTCTCTTTTGATAGAAATCAATTTTTCAAGTAAACTTAAAATCTTCAGTATTTTGAAAATAACTAGTTATATACCTATATAAAACTTATCTTTATGATCTCCTACAATCATGTCATGAAGTTTGTTCCAGCTGTTAGATTTATGATTTTGGCACTTAAATAATTTATGTCTAATCAATGTTCATTTAAAACCAGTTCTGAGTCTGCTTTTAAAATATGCTCTGTCTTGACATGTTTCTATTTGTGGGTCCCTGCGTACATGGAGACCACATATTTCTAGTATTTGGATTTTGGGTCCAAGCCTAAGCTGAATTGAAAGATTTATAAGTTACTTCCTTCGTTAACAGCTCTTTCAGGAAATTGTTTTAATATTTTTTAAGTTTCTTTTTTTTTTTTTTATAGTCCCTTTAAGGGCCTTTCCAAAGTTTGATACATTTGAGCTTGGACAATTAAATTCGCAAACTCATCCTAGAAAATGTGTTGCATACCTCATGGCTGAATATCACTATGGTCACCTTTGAAGTACTCCCTTTGGGAAGCTATGCACTGATGCCAGCACCTAGTGCACCCTTCAAAGCAATTTTGGAACTCTTTTTCTGGAATGGCCATCAGAGCTGTCATTGTATTACCTTTTATGTCCTGAATATCATCAAAATGTTGTCCTTACACTATTTCCTTTATCTTCAGGTAAAGAAAGAAGTCATTGGGGGCCAGATCAGGTGAGTAGGGAGGGTGTTCCAATACAGTTATTTGTTTACTGGCTAAAAACTCCCTCACAGACAGTGCCACAGACAGTACATTGTCATGACGCAAGAGCCATGAATTGCTGGCGAAAAGTTCAGGTCGTCTAACTTTGTCAGGCAGCCTTTTCAGCACTTCCAAGTAGTAAACTTGATTAACTGCTTGTCCAGTTGGTACAAATTCATAATGAATAAATTATTTTTTGATGTCACTCTGACATCAAAAAAGTTTAGCAACATTGTTGCAACAAGTTCGCAAACTTAATTGTCAGACCTCTCATAATGTCAGACACCAGACACCCCGGTAAATCTAGAATGAGTAGATTATCATTGGTTCAGAAACCTGACTCATATGAATTACCTAAGGAGCTTGTAAAAATGAAAATGTGTGGGGTCTTTCCTTCAGATATTTAGATTTATTTCATCTTGGGTGTTATATGCTCCTGGCCTGATTTTGATGCACCACTGGGCTTGAAAAACACTGTATTATACATTATGTGATAAATACATTTTTTCATTTGTTCCAGCTCTTTTTTTCCTTTAACATCTTAACAAAAGAATGTTCCCTAAAGTTTAAAAACACTTTGAAAAAAATACAGTTTCATATTATTTACAATAACATATGATTACAGGTTCCAATATCATAAACATTGCTATGTTAGAAATACAGTGGGAAGGCATGATAGAACTCTCTGCCTCCTGGATGGTGTAAGCTCATGGACATATTTTATACTCCAACTACTTCTGTTATTTGTTGTCCTGATACGTAAACTATTAAGCACCTGAGATGTTAGAAGACTACTGAACATGAGCTGCAATACCTTCTATTTTGATCTTATTATTTTCAAAACTTACAGCATTTATAATCTCTTTACTGAATCCACAACTAAGCTACCTTTATTGTCATTATCTTAACTAATCAAATATTAACCATATGAACTGTTAATATGTACACCGATCAAATTAAACATAAAACTCTGTAACCAAGTTGTAGGACATATATTTAAACCTAGGAAATTCCCTAGTATCTTGTGAGGAATGGAAATGCTATAATAGAGAAATGGCAATTCTCCAGTTTCATGGTTTGGTCTAGTTAAAAGTATATATATTAAAAAATGACTGACAATAATTGGAGTAATTGGTTCCTTATAAATTAATCAAGAAACCTAAGATAAAAAATTCTAAATGATAGTTTTATATGTATTTAAAAATACATTGGAAATTCTGCATATGAACATGACCAAGCTTAGTGTCAATGCACATTACGTAAATTTTGATGAGATAGTTCGCTCTGACAAGTCCTTTTTTCAAGCTGAATGCCAAAATAGGGAAACTCCTATAGATGTCCACTGGCCCTGCCACCGGTGATGTACGTATATTACTTCCTTGCTAGTAATGATGGGTGACCTTCATCTGCCTTTTATCACTTGAACAATTTTCCAACTGTAATGATAATAACTGTAAGCTAATGCAGCTCTGGTGAAAGCTGTGAAGCACCACAGTTATCCGAAGATAAATGCTGTCAGCATAACTGAAAACTAGAGCTGCCAAAAAAGCAGCTGTCGAGATGAACTGGACTGCTGTGTTTACCTTGCTGATGAAAGTTGGTTTTTACCTAGCAGTGGCATAGCAAGGATTGAAACACTTAGAAAGTGTTTGCAAATCATCCTAGTGCAATATTAAAATCTTCTTCAATATATATGATAAATCCAGTAAAATGTATAAGTTGGAGTGAAGGTTAGATGCAGAAATTTAAATTGTTACAAACTCATTTGTATTATTTCATCACAGGTTAAAATCTCTAGAATTAATTGCTGACATATTTATACTTCTAATCAGAATCTTTCATATTTGGCAGCTTATAGCAATCACGTGAGTATAAAAGATTAGAAATTCTGTCTGATTGAGAATGCCAAGTCAGCATTGCAATTGATTTATCTTAACTAGGTATCAACATATAAAAATGCAAATAATACTCTAAGCATTTTCCTTAATGATTATAGGAAACTAGAAACTAAACATTTTAGGAAAAAATATTTATAGATTAGATGAGGACACCCTGTTTTTAATTGTTCTGTAACCATTCTGTGTCTCAGTATTTTCTTCTACAAATTGAGGATAATAACCCATAGTGTTATTACTTAAATAAATCAATATAAAACATTTAAAACAGTATTTGGCACTTACTAAGAATTCAATAAAAATCATTATTATTATTTTATTGTCATTCCAGTGATCTCGTTTCTAGTCAGAAGTAAGCCTAAATAAGTCACCATTCTGTTAGGAGTATCTCTTTCAGGCTTTACCCATCCTGGGAACCAGAATCTTGACTGCAGTTGTTAGGGTTGATATCTTCTTTCTGGTGTCTATTTCTTTCTGGTGTCTAACAACACTTAATGTAGTCATTTACCTTGGAACTCTATTAAGAATTACAATTAATTAAAATCAATAGTTTTTTGAGGGAAGAGTTTGTAGAATTTACTGTGGAATGACATCATAATTGAGCATCTATATTTATTTCCAAATCTTACATGCAAAAAATTCATGGAGACTTTGGGTACTATGTTGAACAACAGTGGTGGGTGGGGGCAACCCTGCCTTGCTCCTGAATGTAGAGCTAAATGCTTTGGTTTTTCACTATTGATTATGATGTTAGGTGACAGTTTGTAATGTATGGCCTTTGTTGTGTTGCGGTATTTTCCCTTTGTGGTCATTTTATTGGATGTTTTGATCATAGATGGATGTTGTATCTTGTGAAGTGTTTTTCCTGCATCCATTGATGTGATCACGTGATTTTTATCTTTTGTTTTGCTTATGTGGTGTGACATTGACTGACTTACAATAATGAGCCATCCTCGTGCCCCTGGGATGAACCCCACTTCATCATGCATTGTTGTATTTGATTTGCTGGGATTTTGTTTAGGATTTTTACATGTGTATTCATCGGAAGTATTATCTCTAATTTTCTTTATCTGTGTTATCTTAACCATGTATTGGTATCAGTGTAATGTTTGCCTCATAAAATGATTTGAAAGTGAAAAAGTAAAAAAGTAAAGAAAAAGAATTAAAAAAAATTCATGGAAATCTCAGTTAATATCATCGAGTGCCTACTGAATTTCTCTTCTTGCATCATTCATATCCTACTAAATATTTTTTTTTTATGTGGAGCATTAATCATGGCCTCAAATACCAGTGTTCAGGGCAGATTTTGTTTGCTTATCTTAACTTTATTTTTCATACTCTTGGTTATGTGAAATACACTTACAAATTCTTAAGTACTCTGCAGTGAAAGACTTAGTTGTGGAGGGCGCAGCTCAGCTCCTTTCAGTCTTAGTTGTGGAGGGCGCAGCTCAGCTCCAGGTCCAGTTGCCGTTGCTAGTTGCAGGGGGCACAGCCCACCATCCCTTGAGGGAGTCGAACCGGCAACCTTGTGGTTGAGAGGATGCATTCCAACCAACTGAGCCATCCGGGAGCTCAGAGGCAGCTCAGCTCAAGGTGCCGTGTTCAATTTTAGTTGCAGGGGGCCATCCCCACCATCCCTTGCGGGACTCGAGGGATTGAACTGGCAACCTTGTGGTTGAGAGCCCACTGGCCCATGTGGGAATCGAACCGGGAGCCTTCGGAGTTAGGAGCATGGAGCTCTAACCGCCTGAGCCACCGGGCCGGCCCAAATTTACTTTTTATACCAGGAATTACCTTAGGGCATTTCTACTTGGGGCATTTTGAAGGCATCAATGAAAGTCATGTCAACATATTGTCTTAAAATGTGTGTGTGTGTGTGTGTGTGTGTGTGTGTGTGTGTGTGTGTGTGTTGGTGTCTTTGTGAGTGTTTTTGTGTGGGGGGGAGATGTTAGTTTGCTTCTTATTTTGGTCAGACTCCAATTAGCAGGAACACAAACACTTCATGCAATATCAAAATTCTGTCTTGGATACAAGTAGGCTGTATGCGTTGCTGATCTGTCTCATCACATTTATAAAGAGGCCATATTTTAGGTTCTCAGATCTGTGTTTACCTATATTATATTATATCTTGCACAGCTCAAGCTCGTATATTTATTTATTCAAAATAGTTACTTCACTACTGACTAAGACAAACACAGGCACTGTTCACACTGATCTCTTAGTTTAGTCATGAAGACTCTAGCATTATGTTATCAAATGGATTTGACTTGAATTTTTGACGTGCTTGGGTTTAATAGGAGTGTGGCTGTAGAATAATTTGGAAATGCTTAATTAACTCTACAGGGATACGTTCAATTCTATTCTATAAATTTATTTTTAAGTTTTTATTCAGAAGTTGAAGATTTATACAATTGTCATCCACATTTCTGGCTACCTGATACCCTGCCTTCAGTAAGCTGTACACTATATAGAGTACAGGATAAGTTTCATTGAATCCTGTCTCTTTTGGAGAGATTCTTATCTTAAAAAAGCAATTTTAAACTTATGTGGTCTTTTCTCTTTTAAAGTGTGCTCACAGAATTAGCTCAATATTAACATTAGGTGATAGGAAACTACTCAAGATTTAAACTATATATGCAGTGAGAACTGTGCTCTTTCACTCTTCTTTCAAAAAACGACATTTCTACATGCAAGTTATGGGCTAACTTCATTCATTTGGAATGCTGAAATGGAAGGCATTTTTAGTCATTTTACCTAATAAGGTAAACTGTTCATATTGGGTGATTTAATAAACTTGGAGACTGATCCCATAGTAGCTTCATAGTGCCAGAGCAACTCTCAAACCACAAGCAAAGGCTTGTAATAACCAATGATAGATCACAAATCTAAGATGAAATGTGATCAGTATATGTTTTTCTCACTTCATAAGAAAAATATGTAATATGCACTTCTAAAATTGCAGTGTTTCATCAGAATTATCAACTGCCAAAGACTACATAAACTGTTTCTGTGAGAGGACGATGACTTAATTGCTCTTATGGTCAACTTATTATGGATGTACAATAATATACATTCAATTGTCTTTTGGGGATAAAGGGGAAATTTGAGCACAGTTTTAAGAATAATCTATGAATTTACTTTTCCTCAGTTAGCAAGTCCCATTGTCAGCGATTTCTGTCTTTTGGCACTTTCTAGGGCATACCAATCTTATATTGATAAAGTTCTGCTGCAAGTTCCCATGAAAGATGTATAAAATAGCTTGGATTGTCTTCTTTATATTAAGTAATGGGATTTTCAAAAAAATATTTACAACTTAATATTTAAAATCATCTGAGGCCTATTCTCAAATGAATAAGGGAATACTATTTCTACAAATAAGAGAACTTAAGGGAGGAAAGCTAAGGAAATGCTATCTAGAAATAAAATTTCAGAAATAATTATTTTCATTCGATTTATTAATTATGAGAATTCATTTATAGGCTTGTACACGCATACACACACGCACTTACAATGACTATTTATAGTTACAGTAAATTATGCAAAGTGAATATCTCTGGTGAAATAAGAGGTAGCTTCCCTTTGAATAAAAGTAGAGATAGTGGGGTGGCCGGTTAGCTCACTTGGTAAGGGCGCAGTGCTTTTAACAATAAGGTTGTTGGTTCGATCCCCACAAGGGCCTCTGTGAAGTGCACCCTCCACAACTAGATTGAAGCAGCTACTTGACTTGGAGCTGATGGGTCCTGGAAAAACACACTTAATAAATAAAAGCTTAAAAATATAAAAATAAAAAATATATACATATATAAAAAAGTAGAGATAGTATGCCCCTGCCCCCCTCAAGGCCCTTTTCAACGTGTTTTATACAAGTCCAAACCTCTCTGCCTGGCCACGCCTTCTTGATCCCTGGCTGTATGGAGATTATGATGTCTGTTAAGGTTGGAAAATGTTGATATTGGGATGGAAATCCTTTAATCAATAAAATACCCCCCCAAAGACCATTTTTATTTCATCAAGGCAGAAAATTCCCATTTTCTTTATAGTTTTTGGTCTAAATGAGATTCCCTGTTTCTTCAGTCAACTTTTGTGCCAAAGATTCTGAGAGTGAGAATGTCCTATTAAACTTGTGAGGTCATCTTTTATTTATGGAATGAAAGATTCATATGATAAATGATGTTCTCTAGATCTACTTTGATATCGGTAGGATGTTCTTTATCCATGTAATGAGTCTCAGGTAAGTTATCTTCAGACAACTATTCAAATACACAAATACGACTTTAGTTTTTTTTGAAGTCATCTTTTCCCATTTAATTCTCTTGTCTGATTGAACAGAAGCATGGGTTAGCAATAGTCCATTGACAATATGAGGCTTTACTGTAAAGCTGCTGTTTGGCCAGCTTCTGCAATTGCTCTTTCAATTTCACATATATTATGTAAAATTTTGAATTAAATTGCCCCGATTTATATATGTTTAACAGCAGCTTTACTGAAATGTAATTCACATAGCATACAATTCACATATTTAAAGTGTATAATTAAATAATTTTTAATGTATTTACAGGCTTGTGCAACCATCACCTAAATCAATTTTGAAACATTTCCATTATCCAAAAAGAAACCCTGTACCCATTAGTGGTAAGTCATTTCCCTCTACCTGACTCCCCACATCTCCAGCCATAGGCAACCACCAATCTACTTTCTGCCTATGTATTTGCCTATTCTGGACACTTTATGTAAATTGAATCATACAATAAGTGGTCCTTTACTAACTTCCTTCATTTAGCATAACATTTTTAAGGTTCACCTGTGTTTTAGCGTGTATGAATAGTTCATTTCTTTGTACTTCGGAATAGTATTCCATTATATGGATATACCACATTTTATTTATTAATTCATGAGTTTATGGATATTTGGGTTATTTCTACTTTTTTTGCTATTATGAATACATTTCTGTCAACATTTGTGTACACGTTTTTGTGTAAACATGTTTCCATTTCTCTTGGATATATACCTAGGAGTGATTACTGGGACATATGGCAACTTTATGCTTAATATTTTGAGAGATAGCCAGACAATTTTCCAAAGAAGCCACACATTTGTAATTTTACATTCTTAATAGCAACATAAAGATTCCAGTTTCTCCACGTCCTTGTCAGCTCTTGTTATTATCTGGTTTTTTGGATTACAGTCATTCTAGTGGATGTTACATGCTATCTCATTGTGCTTTTGATTTGCATTTCCCTGATGGATAATGATGTTGATCATTCTTTCATTTGCTTGTTGGTCATTTGTTATCTTTTTTAGAGAAATGTCTATCTAGAGTCTTTGCCTGTTTTTTTAATAGAGTTATCTCTCTTATGAAACTGAGTTACAGGAGTTCTTTATATATTCTAGATACGAATCCCTTATCATATATATAACTTGCAAAATTTTCTCCCATTCTGTGTGTTGTCTTTAGCCTGAGTCCTGGAATAGGAGGCCATGTGGAACAGAGTAGTAGCAGTTGACCCATAACCATGAATACTTAAACCACTAAATCTACTAGTATAACAATTTGTTACATAAACCAATCAGTATGTTTTACAACTGATTTTGAGATGAGGAGATGTAAATGAAAGATAAGAGATAAAATTGGATGATTGAGATCTCTCTAAATCAAAGTATAGCTGTAAAGTTTATATGAAAGCATAGCAAAAGATAAGATTTTCTAGAAATTGTGTTTATATTTGCCGTGACATAACAAATACTGTGTTTCCCCTAAAATAAGACCTAGCCAGACAATAAGCTCTAAAGTGTATTTTGGAGCAAAAATTACTAAAATAACACTGGGTCTATAATATAATATAATATAATATAATATAATATAATATAATATAATATAATATAATATAATCCTGGGTCTTACATTAATTTTTGCTCCAAAAAATGCATTAGAGCTGAGTGTCCGGCTACGTCTTATTTTCAGGGAAACACGGTATGATAAGCTTTAAATTGTGAATTTGGAGTTTTTGTCCCAAGGGAACACATTATCTCTTTTAGTCCCCTGTTTTCATATACATAATGTCTTTCTACTTTTCAAACATTGTTAAAAACCCTAAATTTTATTGTCTTTAAATCTACCACTTTCCAGTCATTTCTTGCCCATTTCTCCATCAAAACTATTTGGATATATGTCATATTCACTCAGGAAATAAGACACCTGTATCCTTCTAAGGGGGCTAAAAGTCTAGCAGATTAATGTATAAATGAAATTTATGATGCTGGAATAATGGGAAGGGCTGGATTCTTGAAACTTTGTACCCTAAATTATGCTGCATAGTTGTCCATCATTTGCCTGTGTGTAGAATCAATCCTAGCTAAGAAAGTTAGACCAGTACAAAACAAATACAATGTAAAAGAGATAATCCAGATTCTGCAAAGGCAATACTTCCTCAGTCATTTATCAATCAACAGATATACATTCCACTTTTAATAGTGTAAGGCATTACATTGGATGATTTTGGAGACAAAAAGGTAATTTATAACCAAACCTCATTTATAGGAAGATTTTTATCCTATTATAGGCATATACGAAGCACTCATTTAGCTATGCTTACTTTGTAGTTACACCAGTTGGAACATGCATGATTGTATGTTCATATGTAGGCACACCATGGTATAGTGTGGAGATGTTTAAAATCACTTTACTTTTCAATTCTATATACTATGAAATAATTCTCTTTGGTAATTATGTGTGATCCTCTGTAATCCAGCTATGAGTAAGACAAGAAATAAAAGTAGCATAGAGAAGAAATCTCACTTACTTAAGTGATAGGGTGAAACGTTCCCAAAGGACAGAAACATAACAGAATAATGAGGTGATCAGTTAACTATGATCAGCAGTTTGAAAATAAATTCTGTAAAAAACAATGGGCATATTTACCTATACAGAGAATGTTGACATATATCAATCAGCTGTTTTGGCATTAAAAATTTTTGTTCTCAATGTTTTTATCAAATTCTGTTCTAGAGTTGTCCATACCCTATTTCTGGGTCCATTTTTAAGGTATCAGCATGATCTCTAAAAATCTTTATTCTACTTTCTGAGAATCTACTCAGTAGCTTTCACATGAAAGTATCATTGGCAGAGAACTACTTCGGATAAATCAAATTATTCTTATCAATATAGTTTAAAGAAGTACATTCCTTAAATATTATTTTCGTTTTTAAGATATAAAAATACCTCTCCAACAATGTCAATGTGTTTATCATTCTGCTGCTTTTCTTTTTTCATGAAAAAGTATCTTTTGTGAGAGTCCTTTAAAATACAGCCTGTATCACTCGAAGTTATAACTAAATAACTTTATTATAAACATCAGAACTAGAATTTGAATTTTGACAGATAAATATTATAACATTCTGGGTAGACAGAGTGTTTATTGCATGCTTTTGAACACAGGGTTTCTAAAAACCTTCCTGTGAAACCCATATCCTGCCCAATAGGTAAACAATTCCTTCTCTTTTTAAATTCTGGTGGAGTCAGCAGTTAATAAGTTTAAATAACATTTTTAAATAAGGTTACTCTTCAACTGAGAATTCAGACACACAGGTATGTTCTTGAGTATGAATTTGACTTTAATTAAAAGGTTGGACCTTACGAATTTTGGTTACACATCAGTTTGATAAATAATATTTTTTGAAAATGTTCAGAACAAATTTTATAGAGGTTTATTAAATTCCTCAGTAATATTCCCGACAGCCCACCTCCAAATGAAGAAGAAATGTTTTTCATTCAGTGAGAATAACTGACTAAACTCTGTAATCTTCATAATTGCATGCTAAATCTTTTCATATGGATAAGAACATTCCCAGCCTAAGTCCCCATCAGAATATGTAATTTTGAACCCCTGCTATCTAGATATAACCTTAGCAAACAAATGTTTTTCAGATCTGGTGATCTAAGACAGTTGTTAGCTGTGGTAGCTTGTGATTATTTGTGAGATGCTGTAGAAACAGAAAATTATTTGAGACAATCTTGAATAAAATGAGAAGCCGTAAATGTCAATAGTATCTAATATAAAAACCTAAGAGTAAAACTTCTGTATAAGAGTACTATATCAGTCGTTCAGGTTTAATGTAAAGGGGAGGGAGAAAATTGGAGAATATTTTCACATGAGTGTCCATAAGAATATTAGCAACTGGGGCAAAAATGTTATTTTTTTAAATTAACTTCGTTTTAAAACAGTTTTATACTTACAGAAAAGTGGAAAAGCTAATACAGAGGTTCCCATATACCCTCTAATTACCCAGTTTCCCCTATTATTAATGTGTTATGTTACCATGGTTCATTTTTTCACAACGAAGGAGGCAACAGTGGTACATTACTACTAACTAAACTCCACATTTTAAAATTCAGATGTCACTAGTTTTTCCTTAATGTCTTTTATGTCGCAGGATCTAAGCCAGACTATTCTATTTAGTCATCACGTCTCCTTAGCTTCCTCTGCTTTTTGACAGATTCTCAGTCTTCACTTATTCCTGATGACTTTGACTGTTTTGATGAGTGCTTCTTCAGGTATTTTTGTCCCTCATTTTTGTTTGACGCTTTTCTCATGGTTATATTGGGATTATGCATTTTTGGGAAGGTGACCACAGAGATAAACTTCCATTCTCATCACATCATATTAGTGTGTGTTGTGGGTACATGATCTCAATGTGACTTATCACTGTGGTGAGCGTGACCTTCATCACCTGGCTGAGGCAGCGTTTGTCAGGATTCTCTACTGCAAAGTTAAGATGTCTTAATTTTGATGTTAAATTTCTCCATGATCTGTGTAACAGATGTTTGGCACCGTTTTTGGCTGCCCCATTCTTTGAACCCTTTTCCTATAATAAGAAAGGCTTTATTTACCTTTTGAGTTCTTGCTTTGCTATACTACAAGGCTGAAATGCCTTTCCAGCCTCCTTGCAATAAGAGTGAGGAGCTGTTACTGCAGGAATAAGGGGCATTACAACTCTAGACAGTGAAGCAGATGTCATGTGGACCCCACTCTAGTGAAGAGATGGCAGACATGACTAGCTTTAGAGGCAGCATGAAACGAATTTGTTTATTTAAAAAAAAATCCTTAGAATACTGATTTGAGCTTTCTCTGACAAACCAGGAAAACTCATTGTAACAGATCCTTTCTAAACATGTGAAAAGAAGAGTTCCTTCACAGTGTGTTATTACTTACTTTTTTAACAATAGGAAAAGTTCTGAAGTTGACAAATAATGTATGTTAAAAGTAAATCAGAGCAAAATCAAGATTGACCTAATGAGTGTGTTGTTCTTAGGCCCTTGCATTCCATTATCTCTCCTGAGTAGTAGAGGAAAGTTTCGCCTGAGACATATGGGAATGTGTTGTGCATGCGAGCATTATCTGGTATGAATCAAAATAAAAAATGTTTGAAAATTGCTGGCCTGTTATCAACCCTCTTTTATTTGTTTAAAATCTAGTTTTCATGAAGCCTACCAAATAAAAGTTTATACTTTTGGACCATATCATATTAGATCATCATCAAATCATCTTTATAAAATAATGCTTCAACTTTTATTGTCTTCCAGTTTTTATAAAAAGTTGCTATAAGAATTAAACATATGATTTCCATTTTGGTATTTTCTATGCTGTACACATTTTTCGTGACATAAATACATCAGTTTTACCTATGTAGTGAACAATTAAGAACAATAAAATTTGGTTTCCCTTGAATATTGGATATAATTTTTCCTCTCTAATTAAAGAAAATTTTTGAAGTTTTTTATGATTTCAAAATAACTGTAAGTATATGTGAAGTTGCAGATTAAATGTACAGGAACATTTGTTACTGCACTCTTTCCCTAGTCTCCCCCAAAGTGAACATCTGGTATAACTATAGTATGACAGGGATATTAAGAAATTGCCATTGGTAAAATCCACAGAGCTTATTCAGATTTCTCCAGTTATGCATGCTATCCTTTGTGTGTGTGCATTGAAGTAAAATTCTTGACTTTTTAAAATTTCTCTTTGCCTTACTGAATTAGTTATGGTAAGTAATGCTAGCTGTTGTGATAAACAAACTCCAAAATCTCAGTGGCTTAACACAATAAGAGTTATTTCTCACTCATACAAAAGCCAATATGGGTGTTTGGGGCTGTGGATCACCTTCCATGTGGTCATTTGAGAACCTCGATTCCTGTTAGCTTGCTGGTCCATCCTCCCTTAAGTCCTAGAGTAGGTTCCATTCAACTGGAAGATGGGGAAAGGCCAGGCAGGGAAATGTGGCGCATCGGTGCGAGACTGAGTGGGAAATATACTCTTGTGTCCAGGAGGAAAAGAAAATAGGTGCTGGTTTCTGCTATACTTGAGGTTAAGAGCCAGGTTTTTATATCCTATCTTGTATTGTTTAAAGTACTGGTTACCATTTTCAGTATCTTTTCACTATTTTCAGATTTTCTATCTCAATTTAGTTATTTTATATGTAGGTATCTGCTTTGTTATCTTTCTGTTGCCAAAAGAATGGAAAATGAATAAATGCAAAAAGCTCTAAAGCATATTAACCCCTTATCAGAGGTGTTGTTTGCAAATATCTTCCTGCATTCGGTTGGTTGCTTCGGTGTTTTGCTGATGTTTTCTTTTGCTATACAGAAGCTTTTTAGTTTGATATAAGAAAAGATGAAATACTGCCATTTGCGACAACATGGATGGATCTTCAGATTTTTATGTTAAGTGAAATAAGTCAGACAGAAGAAATTGAGAACCATATAACTTCAGTGATATGTGGGATAGAGAACTGAAAGCAATAAAGGAATAAGACAAACAAATAAAGAAGCAAAAACTTATAGATACAGACAATAGTTTAAAGGTCACCAGAGGATAAGGGGGCACGGGGTGTAGAAGAGGGTAAAGGGGTCAAGGTGATGAAAAAGAACTGACTCTGGGTGTTGAGCACACAATGTTATATATAGATGATGTATTATAGAATTGTACACTTGAAACCTATGTAATTTTACTAACCATTTTTACCCCAATAAGTTTAATTTAAAAAAAGCTCTAAAGCAGCTAAGTAATTTATGCAACATTTCAATTGCAAAAGTTGATTTATTTTATTTTTCAAAATATTTCTTTTCTATTCTCTAATGTGCTAATAATTAATTAATAATCAACATTTATGCTGTGACTACATGATACAAATATTTGGAATAAATATAATTTTAGTTAATAATTCACATATGAATTCTTATAAAAGCCAAATATAGCAACATTTAAAAATATGAAAATAATTTTACTTCTTTCATAGACATACTTTGTCCAAGTAGTTTATATTTGAAATATGATTTTAATAAGAAAAAAATCATTTTCTATTAATTTTTAAGAGAATAATTTTGTTTACATAGATTATCTGAAAATTTCTTTCAAGGCTTGCTCTTAAGGTAATATTAGATAATATTAAATAATATTAGATAAAATAGAAGTCTTGTGCTATTTTATTGTTAGTGATGGCAGTTCAATAACCTAATTCTATTGAAAGCTGCAATTGCATGAATTTAGTGCATCTATCTTTTTTCTGTAGACATATAAACTCCAGTGGAGATAATGTAATTTACCTTCTTTAAAATCTGCAAAAGGGATTTTTACAAGCCTTAATTATGGCAGCATGCTAAAGTGAAGGACTGAATTTAATCCTAGGAAATAAACCAGTTTTCCAACAGCAATTTTTCCATGAAAATCTTATAGTAGAGGAGATAAGAATTTAATTTGAAATCATTTTTCCATGGAAAGTCTTTAAAGAAACATGAAAGTCAGTTGTACTCTTCAGCAATTTTTGATTCTGAAACCATATTTCCACTGTAAAGTATTGTGGTCTTTGTTGTTTGAGCTAATTTTAGGAAATTAAGGTGCAAGTCTAAATAGCTAGAAATCAATGAATAGACAGAAAATGTGGCATTTCTTTTACAAGCATTTCCAACTGAAATTTATATCATTTGTGGATTTAATATACTGAAGGAATACTGAAAAGAAATCTTAAGTTTAATTTTGTAAACCTTTCCACAATAGTGCATATATATAATTAAGGGGAAGACTGATGATCTTTGGTGTGAGTTAACATCTTGAATATGTATGATGTAAAACTTGAATCCATGAAGCACATCAGGTTTTCCAGTTCCTCCCCAGCCACGAATATTCCTTTTCTTCCTCCCTTTCATCCTTTTCTGGCATGACAAATATAGATGTGACAATGGAAAGCATCTATGGAGTTTAACAGACACGCATTTAAAGCTGTTTTCCAGAGCAAAAATATTTCCCATGCAATTTTTTTATACTCTAATACTTTTTCAAGTTCCAATTAATAACATTTATTAATATTCTTCAACTTATTTTTCCCTTTTCATGCCAGAAACTCATTCTCAAGGATGCTTTAAAGAAAACTTAAGCAGTTTTCTTCCAGACATCTGATATAAATTTGCCCCAAATTAATTTTTAATTAGTAGTTGACAATGGGTATCATGCTATGAAACTTTCACCTAGTCATTTGTCTATGTTCAGCCATGAAATATATAAATCTTGAAGTACAAGAATCCTCATCCTGCTATTTAAGTGAAAAACTGAAGGTGCAGAATGAAAAGACGGCACTTTATCTTCCATGTGGACGTTTTTAATTTTGTGAATTAACTAGGACAAATTTTATTTTCCTGTTATGATTTCTCTCTGCACAGTCCCAGGCCAGACTTCTGCTTCCCATGTTAGCTAAGATGTGTTCAGTAGTTCCAGACTACTGTTCATTTGAGCCCAAGGACACAATAATTAGAAAAGAAACCTTTGGCTTTAAAAAACATGTACAATAAAACCAAATACTAAAGATATTTGGAATTTTTTTCAATATCTAAAACCATAATTACCTTTAATTTGGGCAGGTAGTTATTCATTTGTTATGGTTCTTTATTTAATGTGGTCACTAGTTTGTCACATCAAAAGAATAAAATATTGTCATACTTTCCCTAAAACTTACAGGTTATATTTGCTATATTCCCTCTAAGAAAAAAAAAAAAAAAAAAAAAAAGAGTATAAAAAGAAATTCTCAGTTCTTCATAAAAGGATTACAGAAAGCACATCAGGTCCCTAATAACAGCATTAATGATGTATAAGGAATAGAGATAGTATAAAAGAACAAGAAGTTAATTGAAATTGAGGAGTCAGGGTAGGATTCTGAGAGGAAACTATATGGGAAATAGATTTTGTTGAGAAAATACAAGATTGTAGTTAGAAAAAGAGAAAGGACATTACAGGAAGAGGGAACATTTCTACAAAGGTATCAATGACATGAAACAACAGGATATGTTCCAGAGCTATAATTGTATAGACTTATAAGGGTAGAGATTAAGATATGGGTAAATGTTGGGAGGGGTTGTATAGTCCCAGTTTTTTCAGTGCTATACCGTTCTATGCCTATTATCCTGGCATAATTATTTATTGTGAGCCCTCTTTCACTTTCAGAAGTATCCTGATTGGGATGGTAAATTATACCACTTGAGGGTGGGGGACTTTGTAAACCATATAGTGCTGTTTCTCCTGCCCCCTGGCAACATTGACACTGCCTCATCTTTTCTACAAATACTATAATTAGTTTTCCAGTCTCCAGGGAGAAGAGGAGTTCAACAGTAACCAGTTTATAAAGAGTTTTATGTATCATGCTAAGAAGAATGAACTTTAAAGTCTAGTAAGTGGTCAAATTAAGTGTTTCAAGCAGAAAAAAAATACATGTTCATATTTTTGTTTTACAAGGAGCGCCATGGTGTTAATGTGGAAAATGATTTGGAGGACGCCAAGAATGTAAGCAGGCCCATTTGACAGCCAGCACCAATGACCAGTCACGTGAGTAAAGGCCTTGGAGGCCATTCAGTCTAAATCAAGCTGCCAGATGACTTTGGTTGACTCAGCTACCTAAGTGACTAGGTAGATACAGTAAAACATCTGCCCAACTGAGCACATAACTCATATTGCAGACCTGTAGCATCATGAGAAAATGAAATGGTGGTTGTTTTAAGCTACTAAGTTTAGAGTGGTTTGTTATACAGCAATAAATTACTGAGGCACCAGTCTAATTTCTTTTTAGAAAACCTAATAAAATAATGTTATATTAAAAAGTTGCGAGAGAAAGACTACATACCCCTATGAATAAAAGGCAAAAATAAATTTGCTTAATGAAGTTCTGTCCACTCATGGCTCAAAACTAAGAATATTTTAAATAGCAAAATACTTTCTTAATCTGTGAAAAAATATTATTTTCCAATTACCAGCCAGTTTCATGCTTTATGATAAATCACTAATTCTCATTAAAATTAGGAATAAGACAAATAGACCTACTATCAAATGTTATTATTTAATATTTTCCTATAAGTTATAGATAATGCAATACTATATTAAACTTAAATATTGAACATGAGTAAATAAGTTGTTATCATTTTATATATGATTGACTATCCAAGATTTTAAAGTAATCTTCGGGAAATAAACAAAATTTTAAAAAATGTACAAATTCAGAAAAATAGCTAGATGCAATGTTAAGTTGTAACAAAATGTATTAAGCAAAAATAGGTAAGAAAATTTAATTTAAAATAGTGTAAATGACCATCATAGGACAAACGAAAAATGAAAATCATCAAAAGAAATCCACCTATGAATGATTTAACCAACAATAACATAAATAAAACTACAAAATTTTCTTAGAAACATTTGAAGTACTTTAGTATATGGAGATGCATGTCATAGACCTGGATAGGAGGACTAACCATGATAAATATGTTCCTTCCTCTCAACTTAAATCAAAATTTATTTAATTATTTTGGTTTTTAATGTAGCACAGAAGGCATTAGAATACATGATTATAGACAAACATGCTAGAAAACAAAAACAAGGGGATGGGATATGTCATGTCAGATATTATAGGATAAAAAAGCTAGAATAGCTGCACAATACATGTAAAAGTCCAGATAAACTGAAGAATGGAACAAAATAGAAAGCCAGGAAACGTACCCTAGTACATATATCAGTACATGTTTAAAATAAATATAAGATCACAAAACATGAGTAAAATTGTTTTCTGTTAAAAAAAGAGTCCTTACTTCACACATACATCAAAATAAACTGTACTTATATTAAACAGATAAATATTTAAAATTAAACCCAGGTGAGTATTTTAGTAAGCATGAAAAAGAATTTTCTGAGTAAATGGTAGGCCATTAAAAGGGAAGAAATAGCTATGTTTTACTATAGGAAAAATTTTAAATTCTGTATGGATTCAAAAACAAACATAATGAAGAAATAGTTATGTTTCAGAGAAAATTTTTAAGTGCTTTATGTATATATAGTTATAAAGAAAAATTAGTTTGACCTTAGAAATTTTTCAAAATTAATATGTATTAAAAGTATAAAATATGAAGCCAACTGGGAAAAGCAGCTATAACAAATGTTGCTATCCTTAATATATAAATAGTTCTAATGAATTGTTGAGAAACAAAGTTTTCAGTAGAAACATTACATAATAGGCAATTTACAAAAGAAAAATTACAATGTTTAGTAAACATACAAAAATACATTCAACCCTACCAACAATTACATAAATGAAAATTAGTTCTGAAGTATACCATTTACTTCTTACCAGATTATTGATTTTTAAAAAATATCTAGTATGGAAATATACCCAAGTGAATGCTGGCCTATTCAGGGGTGGTTATCAAAATATTTATAACTAGTGTATCATGGCACTGACCAATCAGAATAGACATCCAAACAATCCACTCTGTTCTGATTGGAACATAAACTCTTACAAACTTTCTGGTGGATAATATGTCAAAATAGGTCAGATTCTTTGACACAAATGTTCCTCCATGCATGTATTAAATATTTTTTATAAATTTCCAAATTGCTTTCCAGATATGTTTTTATCAAGTTACACTTTTATAAGCAATTAATGAGAATCTGCTCCCTCATCCTAGACAACACTGGATATTTTTAATTATTTTAAATGTTTTGCCAATATGATAGATGTACATACTATTTAATTATTGGTTTGATTTGCATTTCTTTGGCTATTAATCTAATTGGCTCTTTGTATTTCTTTCTTTGTATACTGACTGTTCTTGTCCTGTTACTTTTTTAATGCTACATGTTTGAACCATTAGTGTACGAGTATGAGTTAAAGAAAAGAGATTTAAATTATTTTTCTTTCATTTACCATACCAATTACTTTCCATGGTGGAAACTAGTCTTTTTTAGAACACAATGTTCTGAATGGAAAACTCAAGAATGAAAGAACATACTTTGTGGTATTTTGGCCAAGAACAAATCACTAAATTTAAAAGCATGCATTACAACAGAAAGGGGTGGATATTGGCCGATGTGTTAGTATCATAGTTGCATTTAGTTCTGTAGGCTGGTCTTCTGTGTCTCATGCATTGCTTCACTTTTCCTCTAGCCCCTGCCAATAGGGGACCACCCAAGCACTTGAATGCAGCTCTATCTGTAGGGCCTTAAGTAAAGCCCTAATTGCAGGGTAGAAAGTCTTTACTTTGCTGTTTGAGGCATGAATAATCTCTCTGCCATCTCTTTCACACCACTCAAGTTACCATGTGAAATTCCACTTTGGGTAACTTGGAAATGGTTCTATGCTGGTATCATAAAAAGACCCAGACATTTTTTGTGTACTTAGTGAAAGCAGAGAGAAAATAAGGAAAGGATTCAGGGTTTTATCTAGGAATCCCATCTAAGTTGATTAGGGTTTGGGGTTTCCTGAGTTGTTGTCATGTCTGGGGGAACCTTGCAAATGGGTTGGTAATGAGGCATGTTGAGGGCTGCTGATTCGAAAAACGGATTAAGTTTTCTTGGGTGCATGGCATTCCATCTGCTTTTACACTCCATCTTGAATTTGAAGAATAAACTTGGTATTGTGGATTATTGATATTTAGGTATATCGTTGCTTCTCATGGAAGAGGATATAGGAGAAATTTTAGAGCCACATTTTAACCATTAAAATAAGGTAATTATTATGATTCCCTGAGGAATATCAATAAACTTTTTGACTGAGTTGTGCCTATAAAGAATCTATATTAGTCTGATTCTTTGTTTGCCAATGACTTGTATTGTAGAGGATTTTAAAACTGCTTTCATAACAATAAATGGCAGTTATTATGTTGTAGTAGAAAGAGTTGTCAAAGCATTAGAAACTGGAATCCTTCCTGTGTAGTCTGGGGGCAGTTACTTATCTTCTCCAAACCAATCTGCTCCTATGTAAAAAGAAGGTACATTATTCATCATGTCTAACACACAGGACTGTTCAGAATCAAATGAAAGACTGAATGTTAGAATACTGGGAAATATAAAATATGTGAATGCAAGGTACTATTATCAACTGATCAATAATATTATGCTATGAGTTACAGTGAATTTTATAAATATTTCTTGACAGAATGACCATTTTGACAAAAGTTCTGGGAGACACCAAAGATCATGTGATTCCTATAATTCTTGAGAGGGTGAACTCACATGTAAATATTTACATAGTTTAGCTTTGTGTGTGTGTGTGTGTTATATTTTATTTTAAAATATATAGTAAAAATTTTATATTTTCCCTCTTGGATTATTTTATCCATTATTTACTCTTACAATAAAAATTACTTTTTCAACTCTCTGGTTCCTAAAAACATTTTTAAATTTCTTGAGATAACAAAATCACTGATTTAAATTCAGTTAATTCTCAAAATAATCTATATTTTCCTATTTTAAAAAACAATTAAAAATAAAGTATACCTATGTATATATCTATATATAGGTATATGTCTCTACATCTTTATCTATATACATGTATAAAAGTTGCATTACCAAATGTGGCAGTAAATCTAAATAACTGGTATAAAAAGTACATTTTTCAGCCTTGAAACTGTGGTCACAAAACATCCAGTTTAAATATCACTGTCTTATTTAGTGTTCCATTTGAAGGGAATTACTTTATGTTCTGGTCTGGCACAGCCTGTTCAGATTCTAAATGGTTGAAGGATTAGACTAAAATTAGAAGGAAATATCTATGTTTCAGTTTCTCCATAAAGGTGTCAGGTGGCTTAGTACTAGTTTTACAATTCTGTCTCAGTTTATTTTATCCATGCTTTTCTTTGTAGAAATTGTTTCACAATATCCTAATATTGAGACATACAATATGAAATTTCGTCTTCTAGAATCTCAAAGTTGGCTCTTACGCAAACTAATTTACAACATGTAGCTGAGAAAACACAGTGCTTCATATTTTACAGATTGAGAAACCAGTGCACAGACAAGCATTAAAATAAGCTAGTAAGTAGGAGATTGTTACCAATTTTACAAACTTAGAGTTGAGATCATCAGTGAATTAAAAGAAAAAAAAAAAGCTAATGTATCCAGATAATGCCAAAATAGTCAGATGATATGGGAACATAGGCCAAAAAAAACAATCAATTCAGTAAATCAAGTTTAATCATTTTGACTGTATTTCAATCAAAAGGGCATATCCTCAGTCCCAAATACTCATAGACTTGGTTTCCTAGTGTTTCTAACAGCTCTGAATTTCTAAATATGAAAATTTGCCTTATAAATGAAATGGATAATTGACTATTTCCTTAAATATTCACATGTTAATTGAACTGCTTCTTCCAGTTGGACTAGTCTTCCTTTCCTACAACTTCCAAAGGAAAATTGTTCCACCCTTAGAAACCCCAACATGATATTATCTTATTGTCTTTGAAATCTGTCTCTTCATAGCCCACAACATGTACCTTCATCATAATAATTATATAATTGCTTTTACAATTACTCCTCCTTCTGTATTAGTTCTGTTGGTAAAGATTGTGCATTTATCACTTCTGTATGCTTCATATGGTTTTTGCATATATAGTTTGTTACATATTCATTAACTTATGCTGAAATATGAAGAATTTATATCTCAGATGTTTCCCCTATGCTCCAAATTTATATTCAGATGTGCATTATTTAGTTCATGACCTAAGGGGTTAAGAAAGAGGAAGGGGCAAAACCTAAAAGTACATTTGCAGCTAGATCCAGCTGTGTAAAGAGCTTTTCCAAATTCCAGCAGCTTCATCTGACATCTCGTTGGTCACATCTATCTTCAACTTAGTTTGGGAATTTTATATCTCTAACCAGGTACATCGATGACCTTGACACTATAGGGGAGAGTGGAGAGTGGATTTTGAATAAGCAATTATCAGACTTTAATAGAAAAACAAAACAAACAAATAATAAAAAAAAGAACCCACAGGGAGCTTACTTGTATAATCTAAGGTCAATTCAAGCTCAACATGTCCCAAATCCAGCTTCCTCTCCTATAGCCACTCCTTTTGCTGTGGTTCCATCTCCATGAATAGCACCATCCTGTCAGTCACCCAAACCAGAAATACTAGAAGCATCCCAGATTCCAATCTCTCACATAAACACTGAGTTAATCCATTTACTATAGCTTCACTTTCTTTACTGTCTGTCATGTCTGTCCCTACTCACAATTGCCATTGCCAGTATCCTAGAGAGATTTCTTGATATTTGGATAGTAGCCATCTTTTTATTGCCTTCTCAGCTTTCATATCCACCCTATTTCTCTTACCCTCACCCAACCTCTGGCCTTTCCTTCCCAGTAGCTCTCTGCTTTCATCTGGATTCCAGAGAACCTTGGTTTTTAAAGATGAAACAGATGACTTAGGATAAGCCAATCAGCATTGTTTATCCTCCTGACTGCACACTGGTTCAGAGACAGTCATGTAACCTTAGCTGGTATAAACACTTTGAGTGCTGAAACAATAACACTCTTTCCTACTTGCTTCTAATGCAGAAGCATGTAGAACTGAGATGATGGAAGCCGTTTGGGGATCATGCAGCATACTCACCTGTGATCAATCCTGCAGCAAGTGTAGAATGAAGAGACAAAACAAAGCCAGCTCCTTGGTGTCATTGTTCGACTATGAGATAAAGCCTCTACCTGGGTCGGCTCTATATTTTGACCTTTTAGGAATGAAAGTTATTAAATTCCATTTATTGAACAAGCTAGTTTGAATTGGGTTTTCTGCTTCTTGCAACTGAAAGCTTCCTGTTGATGCAGCCTAGTAATTTCTTATTTAATTGGAAGAGGAAAGAAGGTATTCCAAAGTCCCTAAAATATGGTTATCTCTTTGAGGATTTTGAAAATGAAGGTGAGATTTTAAAATAATTGTTATAGTGGAACATTTAAAAGTAAGAGTGACGGTATACACTACTGGTCTGCTTATTAAGGGACTGCCTCATAAGAAGCCTGACCATTCGTCTTGGCTGACCAATGATAGTCTCCAGTTTATGCCTCTGTGCCTCTTGAAACAGCATCATTATAAACAGTTCCCTATTTCATTATCAAATATCCCAGTTTAGACAGTAAATTATATGATCACTGTACTAATAAGATATCCAAGGCTTACATAATTATTTAGCTTTGGTGGTAATCACCAAACATGTAACAATAATCGTCTCTGAGTTATCCAGATTGAAAAGATCTTTATCCTAAAGAAGTGGGTATGAACCTCTAAACAGTCCCTAGTGCCTGAGCCGTCTCAGTATTCAGCAGTCTTCACATCATTTACCCAGTTGACCACCTCAGTAACTAACATGAAGGAGGGACACATGTTTGAAAGTATCTAAACACCCTCAGTAAAGCAGTTCAGTGGGTTAGAAGTAACTTCTCTTCCCACTAATAGACATTACTATAGTGGTTTTTAAGCATTCTAAGATGCTTTTGGTTTGTTTATTTTTATGCCTTAGAATCTTAGCTTCTGATATGATATTGGGTTGTATCTAGAAATTTAGAGTAGACCAAAATGCTCATCATCTGTACTTTTCTTCTTTTTACCAACTCTCTATAAAAATCCAGTAAAGTCTAGAATGAAATTTGGAAACCATAGTTTAAATTAAAATCTTTTATTAAAAAATTATTTTGCTGAAGTAAAGTATTTATGTGGTCTAGTTGATAAAGCACTAGAACAAAAGTTAGTAGACATAGGTTCAAAAACATATTCTATCATGTTCATTGCCATATCCCATTGTTTAGAAGAGTGACAGTAACATAGTGGGACCAAAGACTATTTGTTGAATGAATGAATAATTCCAGTGAGTATGATTTTTAATACCTTAATCCAAAGCCACTTAGCCTCTAGTTTTTGTTTTCTCATCTCCAAAGTGAAATTAAAAATACCTACCCTATCTACTTTACAACTTTGTTAGGACGACCAAATAAGCTAATTGTGTGAAAAGCTAGCAAAGATACAAAATTATATACAAATGCAAAGTTTAATTATATACAAGAAATCTAAATGTTATACAATATTTTATCTTCTATCCTATGAATAAATATACCTAAATTTGAATTACCTTGCACTGCTATGTTGCTTCCATATAAATTATCATAACTATTCCTTATGTCCTCCAATTTTAAAACACGTTGAAACAGATCAAATAATTCATGAGGTAAATCAGTCTATGGAAAAATCCCATCAAATAATACATTGAAAAACTCAATCATTTTCATAACTTCAATTACAATTCTGTGAATTTTCAAATATGGCAATGATTAGCAGAGTTTTATTTTTCTTAGGAATTAGAAACAGAATATTGCTTGATCACTAACTCAAGTATTTAATAAGATGTTAGAAAGAGAACTTATAAATTCTTTTATAAAATATACTTCAATGTACAGGAAGCACAAACACATTAACAAACAAACAACACTCTTTTTACTTATGCTTTTGAATCAAAACCAAACACAAGATTTCTAATGGTAGACTATTTCACTTAAAATGCCCTTTCTGGGGCCCTAAGTTTTAAAACAAAAATTCAAATAAAAATAACAGTGTATTTATAGAACCAGAACATATGTTACATTGAATTAAAAAAAAAATTATTGTTGGCAGTTCAGCCTTGCCCAACTTCAGCAGCCTCATACAAATGCTAACTTCTCACATAGTGACTTACTTGTGGTTACCTTTACCTCTGTGCTTAACCATACTCTGGAGCCATGTTTGAATCTCTTGCTAGCAAACTTCCTAAAGGAATTGGTTTAGCAACAGGCAAAAGAGAATTTCTCTTGAACCCCCAGGTCCCATTCAAAGCAATATAGGCAGTCAGGCATTTTCCTCAGGCTTACAGTGAGGAGGTGTCAAAGAGCTGGGACACTTGTGGATTTGGGTGAATCAAAAAGTGAGAGTAAAGAATCCTTGAGGGAATGAAGCATCCAAAGAAGGGCTGGAGATAAGATATCACAGCTGTACCAACCGTTCCCAGCCCTTGGTCATTTTATAAGAGAGAGGAAAAAAAAATAAAAGGTGTTTAGTGAGTATCAGGGCTTGAATAGAAGCAGAAATAAACCACCTGGTTGTAGAAAGATTAGTCATCTTGGAAATGTAAAAATAGTTTTATTAAGTGTTTCAGCTGAGGACTGCACTGGAAACAAACAACTAAATAACTAGAATTTTTATTGGTTTTTGGAAGTTTGGTCCAATGATCAATACACATAGTTTTGATAAAAATAATTTTACCTTGCCTTAAAATGGAACAGTTTATCCCCTGTGTCATTACAATGATAGACAGTATTAAAGCTCCATAGAAATCCTCCAAGTTTAAGAATGGTTTTGTTCAGTCACTGGATAGTTTTAAATTAAGAGTGCTACACTGAGACTGGACCCTGCATATTGGGCCTGGAGCCTGCGTTGTGGTGTAAATTTCCAGGGGGCTTATCAATACCACTTTCTATAGCCAGAGTGACCACAGGTTCAACACCAGGAATACCACCCACAGAACAATCTGTGGCTTCACACAGAGAGGCTGTGTAGTAAGAAGGGGAGAGTATTAAATAACCTACCCATTAGAAACAGGAAGTTTCCCAATGAAAAGTATAGCTTGGCAGGTCTCTGAGGACCTGGAAGAAGGATGTCTGGATGGAGGATGGAGTAAGCAGCAGGAACAGCAGGAAATATTGAAATTAGAAATATTGAATTAAAAATAGATATGGAATTAGAATATTTCTAGTTTCAATATTTATTGGTTGACTATGTCATGTTGGCTTTGTAGTCATCATATGTGTAGATTAGTGAAACAAGTGGGCTCCGTGGGACTCTGGTTATTGTATTAGTCAAGAATATGTATTCCATGAACAAAGAATACTTCTGTATCATTTGAATTTAAAATGTAGTTGTTAGGTACCAATACAGGAATTCGGTGGATTTTTACTGACTAGTTTCTGTATCAAGTTTGACTATGTTTTATAGAATCAGAAAATGTAATTTTATTGGCATAAGTTTGGAGAAGGAACGGAAAAAAAAAAGCCCATTTTGTTCCCCCAAAAAGCAAAGGCTCTGGAGAACCTAGAGATATCTGTTATTTCCCTAAATCACCTAAAAAAGTAAGCTGTTAGACATTGATCAGAACCATCTGACAGTGGTAAGTGGTTTGAATCTTAACTCTCTCCCTCAATTCACTGTCTGTCTACCCAGTGGAGGATGTCAGGACCTGTGCCTGTTAAGGGGCTCACTTACAGTTTCTCCAAAGGGAAGTATACATGTACATTAATGGAAGAACAGTTAGGCCTTTAACACCATGAAGCATCCATTCCACACAGAATCAATAACGTAGGCATTGTTTATGATCTCTCAAGAGCAGTTATATTGAGCAAGATGTTCTTCCACTTCTGTGAAGTATAGTTTTATACACCATTTGATATTTTAATTAGTTCTTCAGACTACAATTCAGAGATTTTCTGGTGTTTTATTTAGAAATACTTGATATTACATAAAAACAACTATGGAAGATTGTGGATGACTATTGAAGTAGAAAAGTAGAATTCTTAGATCAGGGAAAGGAATAAGCACTTTCTCAATAAAATGAGATAATGAAAAGCAGAAAGACTTTAGAGACTTAATAGAATGGAAATAATATCATGCAAGAGATTGTTTATTTGGTGAGCATATAAAATTTCAAGTAGTAATAGACTAACTATAATCTTTCCATATCCATTTTAATCCTTTTTGGTGAGTACAAATAGCCACTAGATAATTTCTGGCCAAATGAAAATAGATTTGTTTTCTTTTAGATTTTTTAAAAGAACATATCTGAAGCAAGGTAAATATATCTTGTTTAAATAACTTCTAATATTGAACTCTGTAGAGCTATATCTCTTTTTCTAAGTAAGTATATTTTATTATATTCTTTGGACTCTCCTTTACATGCAAATATAATCCAGTAACTCTATCATCCACACTATATAAATCTATGTGATGTTTTGAATCAGTTGTAAGAGTAATAGAAAAACCATTGTTGCCAGCATACAAAAGCTTTCTAATCATGTACTGTGGGTTACGTGGAGTGATATTTACAGGTCTTAAAATCTACAGGGAAATTCTGTTTTAAGAGTGATTATACCACCTATGAGATAGTACCACTCTGGATGATACCACATTCAATTTGATAAATGGGACCTGAACGAAGTAGTGCAGCGACTAGAACCTGGGCTTGGAGTCAAAGACGTCAGAGAAGATTACTCAGGAATCCACCTTCAGTTCCTTACCAGCTGTCTGAATTGGGCTAGCTGCTTAACCCCTGGTCTCATTTTTTAAATCTGTAATGGGGATAATACGTTTCTTGAATGATTGTTATAAGCCTTAAGCAAAATAAGCTGTCTAGGACATATAGGCTACTCAATAAATATTATTTCCTTACACATTTTCTATGATGTTTAGCTACAAAAAATTACATACAATGAGGTTCTCTTGGTTAAATCTAGCTGCAAGAAACAGAAGAGCATAAAATCAATAAACCAGATGACGAGGCTGCTGGAAGTACCACTCCTGAATACTGCCAAAGCAATGTTAATGTTAGTTTATCATCAGCTTTCAGACCAGCACATTTATTTCAAATTACAATAGAAATACAGGCAAAGTAATAAATACTCATTAAAAGATAGAAAAAAAATTACACAAGTATACCATTTCCTTAGAATTACTTCGTAACTTTAACTTTGTTATTTCAACTGTGGTGTTAAAGAAGTCGACCTTTGCCCCTTAATAAGTCCTGAGTTTAAATCCTTAAACCTGGCCAGTATGGCAGGAGAGGCTTAGGGGAGAATCCTGTAATTTTTTTAGGTCTTTCTTCTTTTCTATTCCAACATTTTGTAACTACTTTTGGTTTAGGAATTCTGTGGAAATTTTGCCTAGGATATGGATTTTTGTATGTGCCAAAGCTATGAAGTATGAATTTATATTAGTCATGATATATGAAAAATATATATATATATGTAGATAGATAGATAGATAGATAGATAGATAGATAGATAGATAGATAGATGATAGATAGATATTAATCATATGTTTACCTCCGTTAATTGACTAAGATAATGGCAGAACAGGGTTTTAGCTAAATAAGTTAGGCATATTTGGGATCTAACAGTGTCAGAGGTCTAGAGGACCAAGAAAATGAGTGGAGTCCAGTATTTCAAATTCTATCACTTTATATGTTAAACTACACCATGTGAGGAGATGTAAGGCAAGGCAGTCTTATGGATCATTCACATGCTGCTCCTCCCCAAGAAATATGACCACTAATCTGTTTATCTTTCTCCAGAATTCTCCAGATTTTCCAGAGTCCAGGAAAATAATTTGCATTTGAACAATTATATGTATAGGATCTCATTCTTCCAAGCTGAAAAACAATAAAGCACCAGATCAAAGTTTGAAAACCCATTCTGGCCCCCTCCCTATCTCCTTCTCTGTGTTCTCTAGGTGAATAATATTGGGGGGGGATAAATAATCTTTTAAGTAAGTCTGGCGTCTCTGCTGTTTTTTTCTTGGTACCTGTGCCTTTTCCCTGGTGTTATGGACATCCTTGTAAGAGCTTTATGCTATCTCATCTAATTATCTCAACAATCCCATATAAGGTAGATCTTTTACCGTGCCCATTTTACAGATGAAGAAATTGAAGCCTGAGGTCAAGTGATTTAGTGAAGCAAATACACCAATAAATCGTGGTACTGGAGTTTGAATCCAGGTTCTCTGGTTATAGGACCAAGCTTTTAACCACTAAGTAAATAATGAGGTATCCTAATTAGAGCTTTTATATAATATATAAAAGATTATATATTTATATTTATATAGAGAGCATACTCTAGCGCTCAAACAAATCCATGGCCTTGTTCTTCAGGTATAACAGATGTAAGTGTAAGGATGACTCAGGGCCAATCAATTCCTCTATAAGAAAGTTCAATTTAGTTTATTTAACTGTGCATAATTTGATCCTTATATTCGGCAGACTACTGGCTTCCCAAACATGGCCAACTTCTAATTCTTGGAACCTGTGACTATATTAGGATACATGACAATGGGGAATAAAGGTTGCAGATGAAATTAAGGTTGCTAATCCAATGACATTAAAATAGGGAGATTATTTTGGATTATCCATGTAGGCCCAAAATAGTCACAAAGGTCCTTAAAAGTGGCAAAGGAAGGCTGAAGAGGTCTGATTGGTGTTATGTAAGAACTTCACCCTCTATTGCTGGCTTTGAATATGGAGTAAGGTGGCCACAAGCCAAGGAATACGGCGGCCTCTGAAAGCTAGAGAAGACAATTAGGATTTCCCCTGGAGCCGGCAGAAGGACCGCAGCCCTACCAATGCCTCAATTTTAGCCCACAAAGAGCCACTTAAGACTTCTGACCTCTGGAACTATAAGGAAATAAAGTTTTGTTGTTTTGAGCCACTAAAATTATGAAAAATCATTACACCAGCAATTGAAAACTAATGCAATTTTAAAAAGAAACAAACAAAAAATATATGCTAAAGTATTTTCATTAATGGGATTTGTCTAAAAGAATTTACCCAGTGAGTAAGGGAATTCTTTCAGTGACTGCATTCAATCTCCAAAGTTAGTGTGTTTTATTTTATGCTTGGCCTCATAGCTCTCTCCTGAACCTTAACACACCTTTTAATCAAACAGAAAGTGCATGTTTGGATTGATTACCTGTGACCTCATTTAACCTTAATCTAATCTTAGTTTTTTCTCCTTATTAATTAGCAATAGTCCAGGGGTTCTCTCTTACCAATGGACCTCCTCAAGCCAAGGATCTTTCCCTTGACCATACAGATTAACTGAATATAATAATTGGGGAAAAATTGGCTCCTCATTGATGATATTATTCCACGGGAAAACTTACCATATGTATCTTGTCCATCATCATTCTACTACAAACCTATCAATCAATATATTATAGCTGAGCTATTTATTCTAAAAGCAAAGGTTATAATCAATTTATGGTTTTAAGACTATACACCAGGATTAAAATCTGAAAATTTTATTAAATTACAATTTAAAATATCTCAGTGATTCATGCCAGCCACAGAAATGTAATAGTAAATTATTTCACAGAATTATCTCATTAAACTCACAGTATTGTAATGGTATATAGAAGCGGTCAGCAAAATACTGCTCAAGGGATAAAATCTGGCATAACATCTGGTGTTGAAAATAAAGTTTTATTAGAATACAGCCACATTCATTTGTTTACATATTTTGTATAGCTGCTTTCATACAATAATGGCAGAGTGTAGTCATTGTGACAGAGACTATATCTCACAAAACCTCAAATATTTACAGTCTGGTCCTTCTCAGAAAAGGTTTTCAGACCCTTGCAATATAGACATACCAATCTCACAAATACTATCTTATTTTAATTTAATTATAATTTAGATTGTGAATGAGGCTAATTCCTCAAACTTCCCATGTTAAAACTCACAAATATAAAAAAAAAAAAAAATTAGAAATGTAAGCTATTGACCAATGCGGTGTTAATTTTCATGAGGAATCACCCTAACCATAGAATTTATATGCTGGAGAAATGATCTTCGGCTGGTTTATTTTTAAGCCTCTAATAAAAAATAAAAATAAAATAAATAAAAAAAGTCCAGTAAGGAAGGAGGTGGAAGTGGGTTTCTTACCCCCAACCCCCCAAAAATCCATTAAAATTTGTATGTCACTGGGTAAAACTGTTTTGAACATATAAAAAATGAATGTAATGAAGAAACTCAAGAAAGAAAAGGCACCATTAAATAGTAAGATGATAGCACTGCTAATACACTGAATATATAAAAGTATATTTTAAAATATATTTACTGAAGTAATAATTCAGTGATGATAATCAGGTCTTGTGGTTTGAAATTAGAAAGTAGAAAAGTAGGGAAAGTAATAGAGTGTTGAATAGTATTGATATATAAGTGGTAGTCAAATTTATACTTGATTTTGATAATTAGAAAAATATGAATGAAAGTTTGTTTCTAAAAAACTTAAACATTGCTATTACAGAATTTGAAATATTATGTACATATTATCATCATTGGAGAAGATTAAAGTCACTAAATCAAGGTTAATACAGCAATAATAAGAAAGCAGCAAAGGAGTTTTAAAATTCAGACTGCTCTAAAATGTACTAATCATTTGTCTGTTATAAATGTAAGCCACTAATATAGTTTAAATAAATGGAGACAAAGAAAGATTTCTTATGTAAAATATGTAGAACAAACAATTAGCAAGCAAAATAAAAAGATTTATAAATCCAAAATATGAGTCAAAATATATCAAAATCCGTTAAAAGGAAATAGACAAATAATCATCTAAATAATTGAAGTTTTCAAAGAATTGCACATAAAAATAGCTCAAGTTCCATCATAAGGCATTCTTTCAAATTTAAACGTGATATAAACTCTTCTAAAGGAATAAAAACAATGTACAACCACTGATCTATTTGCTTAAATCTGCACTGTTACGATATTAAAAGTTTACAAACAAGGGAAAATTATACAGGAAATATACTTGTGTGATATAATTCTAGCTAAATACTTAATTAGCATATTCCTATAGTTCTTAGATTTATTCACTCTAATAAAGTGGAATTTATCCAGGAGTTAAAGTATATTATACAAAAATTTGTATAATACATTGTTTTAAGTTAGAGAAGAATATATATATGGTAATTTCAATAGATTTTTATGCCATTTTGTGATTAAATTTAATGCTGGTTTAATGTTTTTTATTAAAAAAAAAAGCCTCCTAAAGTAGGAATAGAAAACTCCATACTTAGTATAATAGAAATTATCTTAAACTAATAATCAGAATTCATACTTAAAGTGGAGCTAGACAACTGTTTCCCAAATTGTCATTCTTTTGTATACTAGCCTTGCACATTAATTCCTTAAACAATGAAGGCTGCATAATCAATAATTTTGGGAAAAGCAGACTTTTCTTGATGATATACAATTTATAGTATTTAAAAGACTCCAAGAAGTCTGTCAGTAAATACATCAGACTATGTAGTTTAAACCAACATTTTTCAAACTTAATGGACCATAGAATTCATTTTCCTGAACCACTTATTAGGATTCCGTTACTTGTATTCCACAGAACATGCTTTCAGAAATATTGCACTAGATACATATTCATTTAATTCATCAATGAAAAATAAAGTTCTGTTATATTAAGTCTCTCTATATATATGGCTATTTGGTACTGCAGTTTAGTCCTCTATAACCAGTACATTTATTGCTGGGAAGAGCTGTTAGCCCCACTACCTCTACATATATCCTAAACCTGCCCAATATTTTCCATTTACTTGCTACCACCTTTGTCAAGTCTCTATTATCCTTTACCCAAAGTGTTGCAAACACCTTCTAACTAATCTCCTTGCTTCTATTCCTGTTTCCCTACAATCTACTTTGGATAAAGTAATTAGAGAAGCATTTTATTAAAAATTGGGAATCAGATCAAATCTGTTATGGGCTGGATTGTGTCCCCTCAAATTCAATGTTGAAGTGCTAACCCCCAGTATCTCACAATTATACTGTTTTTGGAACTAGGGTCTTTAAAGAAATAATTTTTTTTTAAAAAAAGGTCATATAGGTGTGATCCAATGACTGGTGTCTTTATAAGATAGAGGAGATTGGACACAGGCACATAGGGAGGGTCATTCACATTGGATAAAGATCGTCATCTGTAAGACAATGAGAGAGGCTCTCAGAAGAAACAGACCCTGCCAACCCCTTGATTTCAACTTCCAGCCTCCAGAACTGTGAGAAATAAATTTGTGTTGTTTAAGCCACCCAGTCTGTGGAGCTTTGTTGTGGCAGCCTAAGCAAACTAACATAATATCCCTGCCCTGTTTAAAATACTTTAATAACTAAATACGATCTCAACCTCTTCCCCAGGCATAAGGGCTAATGCATTTTCTGGCTCTCATTTTGTTCTTGTTATTTCCTACTACTCTTCACCTTGTTCAGTCACCTCCAACAACACTGGCTTTCTTTCCTTCATTAAATATGTTAATATTCTCCCTGCATCAGGTCATTTTCACTAGCTATTTCCCCAGTCTAGAAAGCTCTTTCCATTGATTCTCATGTAATTGATCTTATTGTTCAGAACTTGGTTTAAATATCATGTCCTCAAAAGGGCCACCCTGGCCACCTTAACTAATATTCCCCACACTCACATGGCAGTAACTTTCACTTTCCTTCTCTTGATTAGTTTTCTTCATATCATTCATCAGTTCTGAAATGTTCTTATCTATCTAGAATTAATGCTTTACAGTAGCAGAGACATCTATTGATCACTGTATTTCTGGAGACTGGAGTGGTTACTGACTCACATAATCACAAAAACATATTTGTTAGATGTAGTATTAAGTGTTATTGACAGTACTTTCAAACACTGCTAGTTCATCTTTGTGAAAGGAATATCCTATTATGTCTTAATGATTTTCATATCTCTTTATCCAGTAATATCTAGAAAAATAATTTTTAAAATCAGAGATGGGAAGAAAGATTCTATAGAATTATATATAATACATATTATAAATAATATGTTATACAATGTCGTATATATAATAAGAAAATTAGAAATATCTTAATTGTCCAACAGTAGGGAAGTAATCAAATTATGATATTTTCACACAAATGACAATATTCCTTCCATCTTGTTTTGTTCATTATACTTCCAAAAACCTCTGCCCCCACTGGATATAAAATAATGAGATTGGGTGTCCCATATTCTTTTAGTCACAGGCTAGATATTTGACCCAACCTAGGCCAATGGAGTCTGTCCCTAAAATGTGAGTATTCACAAAGTCCTCCATTGCCCCAGCTAGCTCAGCGTTTCTTTCAGAACCTGGTGGATGGCCCAACAATTGAGCAAAGAAAGGGATAATAGCTAGCCCAGCAGTTCCCTGGCTGACATCGATTCTGAGAGACAGGGGTCCCGTGCCATTCAGGTTTCTGAATATTTTGAATATCATTCTTTTTTTCCTGTCCTTTCTGAGTGCCTTTGAGCTTGTGTGTTCAGTAATATTTTTCCTTTAATTTTACAGGCTTTAGAGTACTTGGCTTTCTGTTCTATTCAACTTTGTATAACCTGTGATCTTAAGGAAATTAAACCATGGTGCCTAAGAAGTGAATTAGATGTCCTGGATTAGAGCTACAAATGATTGTCTGTTATTATTTTACTTGTACAGGTTGATCTTCATTTCACATATCACATGCCATACGCATCAATTTCACAATATGTAATTCTTGTTGACTGTGTTGGTAAACTGACTGGATGTTTATTTATATACATAGTCTTGCAGGAAGATGAATTTTATGGTTACCAAATTTTTAGAGGTTATGCCTATTTTCAGTATACACAATTATTTAGGAAAATAACAGTCCTTCGGTTATCACTGGTCTTCACTATATTACTGGAGTGTATCTGGGGACAATTTCTACCTATGGGGCATGGTAACCCAAATGTATTAGCTTTTTAAAGGCAAAAATTGGGAAATGTGGAAGTATTGTCATATATATACCACATTTCCATAAAATTCTGGGGGAAAAAATCTCACTTTAAAATGCTAAATTAAGTTTATAAGCCAGAAGACAGAAAGTGTTATTACATTCAACAGCCACACCTCCTGGTGACCTGTAGTTAGCTCTGGACCAGGGCTGTGCATTTAACACAAGGAAGAAATGTCTCTTTGGACACCTCACTTCCGAGCATAAAATCTTAATGATGATCATCTACCAAATGTGTGGATTAAATACTACACAGGAACATTATTGGAAAGTATATTATAGAACTTTCTGAATTTCTTTTTCTGGAGAAAAAAGATTGCTAAAGTTATTGTAAATAAATATATTTTAAACTATATTATAATTACATTAGAAATTAATAGGCTGATTAAATTTATAGTTTGAAAATAGGTACAAATTAGTTGGGGCCATGTGCCTACCTCTGGCCACTTGAATATATTTGGCATTGTAGATGGCCCTTGATTCTCTGATGGCTGTCTCTCTCCCCTTATGTCTTGGCCAGACTCAGAGGAGCCATTGGAATATTTGGATCATCCACTATATACTATATGGAAGGAGCCTGGATCCCTGAACCACCTAGTTGGCCCCCTGCCAGATAATTAATTGACATGAATTATAAATAAACTTTATTATGTTAGTAAATAAGCATATATATATTCATAATATTTAAAATCCCATGCTATCTATAATAAAATGCAGAACTCTACAAATATCATAAGAAAAATAAATGTCCTATTGGACTTGAATGAAGAAGAAAACCCATCTAGAGTGGATTATAACTCAAAAGAGGCACTCTTTTCTAGGAAACATTGTCTGATGACTCAGACTTGATTGGAGCCCCTCATTTGGCGCTGTGTGAAGCCCATGAAGCTTATTGGTCTGATCCCCATTTGTATAATCATTTCCCCACAGCAGGGCTATATCTTATTTATCTTTGAATGCCTAGAACGTGCTTAGTGCCAGAGACTTAGCAGTCGTTCTGTAAATGTCTCTTTAAGAAGTGACAAATGAAAATTGAGAAACACATCAAAGTTAGAGAGGGCAGTAGAAATGAAATTTATTGGATAACAGAGTTTTGATGGGTGGAGACTGATGAAGCAGATGTTTCGAGTGGGGGAAACAGCATGAGCAAAGGGCATAGGAATAGGTAAGTAATGCTGTATGATATAAGACAGGATTGAGGCCTCTGTAGATATAACAGGAAAGGGGTCTTTGGTATTTTATTATGTAGAAATTCACACTCCCTCATGATTATTAGTAGGATGAGTGCAAAACTTGGTCTACTTGTATTTGCCTCCATATTTAATGTGTGTATGGCTGTTAGTGTGTATGTGAATTTACACGATATGTACAGAAAACATGGAAACATTCTATTAGGTTGGTGCAAAAGTAATTGCGGTTTTTGCAATTATTTTTAACGTTTTAAGCCACAATTACTTTTGCACCAACCTAGTAGAATATAAAACCATGTACAACTACAGTTTCAAAATGACAATGACATCTGTTTGTAGAAAACAAAGGTGGTGAACATATCAATAACATTAACATATCAAAACAAAGGTGGTGAACATATCAATAAGAAAAATGCAAAAGAAAGTATCATAACGGTATTGGAGTTATAAAAATAATTTACCAATAAGATTATCACTTTGTTACGTTAAATAGCTCGCATTTTACAATTAAATTATGTGAAATCACTTATTTGTACAAAGTATATTCATGTATTGTGCATCATGAATTAGGCACTGTTCTGGTGCTAGTTATGCACTGAGAGGAAAATAAACATGGAACCTTCCCAATTTTGAGATTATAGTATGATGCGGTAGATGCGTAAGTAAATAAATAAGTGGTGGAAAATGGCAGATCGTGATGAGTACTAAGAGAAAAAAACCACAGAGTGCAAAGATGTAAAATAATTGTGGGGCCCTACTTGGATAGAATCAGTAGAAAGGCCTTTCTGTCAAGGTGACATTTAAGCTAAGACGTGAGGCAAGAGCCAAGTGGGTGGGATGGAGAGGAGAGTTCTAAGCAGAGTGGCTCACAGATACTATTTATCCCAGATGTTGATTAGAGTATCTGTCCTTCCTTCCCCAGATATTTAAGGTGCTGTTCTATTAGGTCAATCAATGTGCTTAGTGCTTAAAGAGATAGAAAGGTGGACCAGACACATTTATTATCTTCGAGAAGCTGACAGTCAGTGGAAGGATTATAAATTTTAAGTTATGACTGACAATGGTATACTAGAGCCAGCTCCTACTGACTTGTCAGAGCTGCTTGTTAAATACTCATAAATTTTGCAAGCTGGTTGTTAAAGTTAGTAGCTTGAAATCGGCCATGGCAGGAGTATTTGCACTATAATACTTGGCTGATCACTACAAATCAGGGTTCTTTTTCCCCCAGAGAGTTGGTAACCAAATATTTACTGGACTCTACTGGTTGTGAGCAAAACTGACTGAGAAGAGGAACTGTCACTGTTCCTGGATTTTAGGCTCTGTTGTATGCTATCAGCTCTTTAAATGGGGTGTAACTTTAGAAGAGTAAATAAAGGATTCTGTTATACCTTCATCTCAATTTGGATAATGCAAAATACTTTCAATAAAATTTAGGGTTGGAATTTTGAGACTGTAAACTTGATAAGATCACAGATAATATGACTTACTCTCCACACACGCTAGAATCCTCCATACCTGTGACCACTGCTCACGTGTGTTTGCTCTCCGTGGAACATGTTCTCCATCACAACCTCCATTTTTCCGACCAGGCTGTCTTTCTTACAAGTATGGTATAATAATAACTCCTATCTTAGGAAAAATATTCTCCCTTTACCTCACATGCCCATCCTTCAGTAGCTCCATTTCTTCATTCCTCGTTCTTATGAGAGTACTTTACTCTCAGCACTGCACTCTCCCCATTCTCCACCGATCATCAGCTGCTCCTGAGTCTCCTTGGCTGTATACTCATCCAGATCCCAAATTCTAAATTCAGGAATTCCCTCAGGGTTCAGTCATTGAAAAGTGCTCTTCTCAATTTACTTTTACTGGTATCTATGTATTGATGACTCTAAAATAAACTTGTCTCCAGACTGACCTATATTCTGAATTCTCAGTCCTTAATATAGCGGACAAAGCTCTTCCATAAGTTGGCCTCTGCCTTGCTCTCCAACATCATCTCCTTCCGCTCTTCTGCTGACTCTCCACACTCAATCACACAGCACTTTTTATTTTTTCTTGAATAAATAAAGCTGAGTCTTTCCACAGAACCTGTCATTTGAGATTCACTCTGCTTGGAATACTCTAGCCCTGTTTGTTTCATGATTTACTGTCATACTTCATTCAAAATTCTGCTCAAATGTCACCTCTAACATGGCAACACTGCTGCCTTACACTGATTTACTTTGTCTTCATGCTGCTTATCATAATATTATATATGTCACTACTTACTATAGTACGTGTCAATACATTTTCTAATAATCGATCAATACAGTTATTTAATATACTGTATACTATATAATATAACTAAAGTGGTAAATTATAACACTTGATATATAATTAATATACTATAATATAATGTAATGTAATGTAATATAACGTAACGTAACGTAACGTAACGAAACGTAACGTAACGTAACATAACATAACATAACATAACATAACATAACATAATATAATATAATATAATATAAATCACTAGAATGTAAGTCCCTGAGAACAGGAAACTTTCCTTCTATACTTCCATCACCTATAAACAGTGCCTGACATAATAAAAACTTACAATATGTTTTTTGAATTACTGAAAAAAAATCACCTAAAAATCGATGATCTTTTTCTATTCTACTTATGTAGCTATTTTTTTCACCCTTCCTCACCCCCCCACTGTCCTCACCGCCCCCCCCCCCCCCCGTTTTCCACTGATAACACAGTGCTCACCTCTAGGTCATACGACAATAATTTATAGGGTCCAGGACTTGAATCCAGATCTTTTTATTGTTTTTTACTTCAAATCCATTTTTTTCTATTATAGTGCCACTTCTAATTCTAATATTTTTACAAAGAAGCCCATTCATTTATAATATGGTTTTCCATTGGTAGTTTCTGCAATAGGATTTATTTATTAGTGAGATCTATTGAATATCTATGAGCTAGCCTCTCTATTGGTGCTTGACATCCAAAGACAAAACACTGCTCTTGCACTCAAGGAACTCTCTGTCTTACATAAGTAAACATGCACAAAAGTTTTGCAAGAATTTCTGAAAATTTTTTTTACAATCTGTATAACAAAAGCCTCATATTTCAGCTTTAAAAATTTTGTTTGCAGAATGATTTTCTCCACACACACACACACAATCACATATACATACTTAAGAACAACTTTAAACACATAGCTACTTGATATTAATTTTTCTATTCTTTGAGTAGACTTCGGGGCCAGATAATAACCACAGAATCACTTGACCTCAGCAGAAAAATTATCTCATCTTCTTATTTGTAAAAACTTGAGTATCAAAACCATATGATTTCACTGATATGTGATATATAAACCAAAAACAACAAAAGAACAAGACAAACAAATGAGAAACAAAAACTCATAGACACAGACAGTAGTTCAGTGGTTGCCAGAGGGTAAGAGGGGAGGAGGGTGGTAGATGAGGGTAAAGGGGATCAAATATATGGTGATGGAAGGAGAACTGACTCTGGGTGGTGAACACACAATGGGATTTATAGATGATGTAATAGAGAATTGTACACTTGAAATCTATGTAACTTTACTAACAATTGTCACCCCAATAAACTTTAATTAAAAAAAAATCAGATGCTAGACTAGGAAAAAGCCGCTTCACTTGAAAGTGTCTCTACACAATACTTGCCTTCAAAAGAGAGTCAGTGGAAAGGAAAAGGAAAGGCCTTTTCAGTTATTCATTTTTTCCAACTTGGAAAAATTTTAATACTTGTTCTTCAATCTGGATATCAGCCATTCCTTTCACTAACTTGCATTATCTTTCCATATACAAATTTTTTCCAGGGTCGTATTTGGCCTGTGAATGACCTCACAGGTAATTTATTTTGCAAGTAGTTCATGTTTGATCTATGTGGCATGACAAATAGTTTTCATATTATTTAGCTGACTAAGATGGAAGTTTGAAAAGGAAATTCTATTCGACAGTTCTTGTCTGTGAGCTGCTAGTGTGTTTAATGTGTTGGAGTGCTAAGGGCAGAAACTGTCTGCACAAGTAATATCATTGGCATTCCCAACTTTGTAAAGGCTACTAAATTCCTTCATGCTGTTATGACACTTTACCTTATCATGATTTATACCTTAAAAAGCATGGTGTTGGCAAGTCTGTCCTTAAATATATCAAAATGTGTATAAGTGTTGATTAAATAATCTCAAGTATTCAGTATTGCTCTTTGCATGAATTTACCTCAAAAGAAGTGTGGAATTAAAATTTAATATCTAGCCCCTAAAGTCTATGTTGTAGTGATTTTTTGTTGTTGTTAACATTGTGAATGCAGGAATTACATTGAGGATTGAAGGTTTAAGTCTCTTCATTTAAAAATGTAAGAATAATACTAAAATAGTAGTGACAATAATAATACTGAATATACAGAGGGTGCCAAAAAAATGTATACCCATTTTGAGAAAGGAATAAAACTATTAAAATTATAATACTCAATATATACCGATAACAAATGATGAATACAAGTCACGTTTGACTTCTGCAATTACAAAAGGTGCTCAAAGTGGTTGCCATCAGCATGCACACTTCTGATTACAGTGAACTACTGCTTGAGCAATGTTGACCAAAGTGTCTACTTGTATACATTTTTTTGGCATCTCTGGTATTTATAGCATCGAGTACTCTTTTGCAATTCTGAGGACTTTAAGAAATCCTTTGCTCAGACACATATGAGATAATATAAAATTTAACATAAGTAACCAACATTTCTTAAGTTACACCAGCTTGTAAACTAAAAAAAAAAAAAAAAAAACATAGTTAGTGGTTCTCTCTGGAATTCTCACATTCACCCCGATGGCTTGGGTAATCTACAAGTGTGTGCCACGGGTGTTAACACTCCCAATTCCCTACCTCCATTCCTGCTCTCTGTTGTGGAATCGCCTGTCGCTGCTGACGGCAAAGTGACAGGCCTGCCATCAAATTTCATGTCTTCAAGAAAAGAGAGAATATCCATCTCTAATTACAAAAGAAAACTGAAGACATCAGGGCAGTTTTGGGTATGAACTCTCGAAGTCCCATAGAAATTTCACCCAAAGACCATCAATTTTTGTCTGCCTTTTTTGCAGTAAAAGTTGAACACAAAAAACAGACCATCCTCAGAACCAACTGCCTCCTCCAATCCCCACCCCTGCTCCCCAATGAAACAAACTTGTATCCTTAAAATTAACAAAGGGGAAGGCCATCCTAACAGTATTAGACATCATAATATTATAAGAAAGCATGAAATCATGATGTTTATGTGCAGTCTACTGAGTTTTAAGTCTTGATAGTTAATTTAAACTTAGTGAATAATATTTTACTATAATATAGAAAAAATACCTGAGTTATAATAAGAAATATATATCTTGGTCTCAGTCCATGATTCTTTGCACACAGCTCCTGCATCCCTTCTAATTTCCCAAGTAATAAAAGCCACTGGACATTTTTTGTTATAATATTTAATCTTTGTTCCTAGTTGCTGAAATAGCTCCAGAGTGATAAAAATGAAATGTATGTGTTTTGTTATTCATAATAAGCCCCTTTAACCACACCTAAGTTTATGTTAATGAGGTGATTTTTGGAAAGCTCCTGGATAACTACAAGATGGGGCTGATTGCCATGGGAACCACCCATGTAATTAGAGTGTTAGAACTTCCAATCCCATCCCCTGACTTCTGAGGAGGGGAGAGGGACTGGAGATTGAATTAGTTACCAATGGCCAATGATTTAATGCCTTTGTAATGAAGACTCCATAAAAATTTTAAACAATGGAGCTGGAGAGTTTCCAGGTTGGTGAACATGTGGAGGGGTTAGGAAGGTGGCACCTAGAGAGAACATGGAAGCTATGTGTTCTTTCCCACATATCTTGCCATATGTATATCTTCTATTGGGTTGTTTCTGAGTTATATCCCTTTATAATAAACTGGTAATCTAGTAAGGAAACTGTTTTCCTGAGTTCTGTGAGCTGCTCTAGCAAATTAATGAAACCTCAGGAGGGGATGGTGAGAATCTCTGATTTCTAGCTGGTGGGTCTTAACAAACTGGACTTTCCATTGGCATATGAAGTAGAAGAAGGATCAGTCTTATGGAACGGAAACTTTAACCTATAGGATGGGATATAAGACCAAATATATAGTGTCGGAACTGAATTAAATTGTAGGATACCCAGCTGATGCACAGAATTACTTGATGTGGGGGAAAAAAACACAATACAACCCACACATTTGGTGACCAGAATTCTGTGAGTAGAACATTGTAATGGAGTAGAGAAAAACAGAAGACTTTTCTTTATAATATCTTAATTACTATGGATTCTAGGTCAGAAGGAGAGATAAGATATCTATAGAGAAGACTACTTTTAGACTATTTCAGATTCAGAATATTATTTAATGACTGGGGTGAAATCTAGAGGAAAAGTTACAATAAAAACATACCAAATTCACAAAAGTTTTTAATTGGTCTATAGGCTGAATTACCTCTTCCTCATTTTCAATAAATATTCCTGAATAGTCCTATTGTGTGGTCAGCTCTTAACTGGATGGCTGATGTGTTCATCTTCAGCAGAGAAAACCTTCCAGAAAAACTCCTATATGGTATAGAATTTCCCTCATACCCTCTTTTCACTTTAAAGTAAAGCAAGCAGTTCTGCCATGTACAGAAAATAAGCAGCATGGAGAAAAATGTCAACACTTCCTGTGCGGTAAGGCATAAATAACGTGACCTGTGTGTTAGAAGACTATGGATGGCATAGGGGCTTCAGGGAGTTGAGGAGGTTGAAGGGATAATGGTGAACACAAGAGGTAGCTTAGGGGACCATAGATACCCCATGATCTCCATCCGTCCCATCAAGTCACCTCAAAGAGATGCACTGACGAAAACAAGTTCATTTGCTATGTAAATACAACTTTGAGACAAATCCACTATTCGATGCTTCAAAAAAATTTGAAAAATTTGCTACCTATAAAATCCCCCTTTAAGGTAAGTTCTTAGCCCCACTGGGAGGGATAGGCAGAACAATAGTGCAGTGTCACTGTTCAAATCATTATAATCTGGAAGCTTTTAGTAAAAGTTTTCTCCTTTTGGTTTATTTTGACCAGCATGTTTGCCCAAAGGCAAGTAAGGTAGCTATCCCAGGCCTCTGGAGTATTGAGGTAACATAAGGGTAATAACAACTAAAATGAATGAAACTTTAGGATTATCGTGAAAAGCAGGAAAAAAGGAGATTTTATTAGCAAATTAAAGTTTCAAAGTGAGCAATTCAGCTTTTGGCTAATCACAGGGAATATTTTATTCTTTTGATGTGAGAATAGCTTTCTGGCAAGAAAACTCAGCAATGCAGGGCTCCTTCGGATTCCGCTCTAGAGTAGAAGAGCCAAGTAATTTCCCTAAAATACAACAATCCTTGAACTCAACGGCATAGTTCCCATTCCATGAAGTTTAGATTTGAGTATGAGGCACCAGTTTAATAAAACTGTGTTTTTAAATTTTACCTAGTTCTTTTAGGCTGTCTGTATATACAAAATTGATTAATATTTGTTTTGATTGAACTTTTTTCCTCCATAGTTTGAACAGAATTCAGTGTGTTCACATCAAATTATAATTGATAGCACAAAAACTTCCCATAGGAATGCAAGATAAAGTGATTACCAAAAAAAAAAAAAAAAAAAAAAAAAGAATCAAATTATTCAATATTTTGTAAAACACTCAGAATGATTAATATAACTATATTAATTGCACTGCATCATTCAAATATGTCAGGTTTTCATGTTTTTAACCAAGCTGGGCTTTGCCAAATGTTACGTTTAGTTTGAAAAGCTTCAAATCCCCAAAGACTCCCTTCACTGGAAAAATTGTGCGGCATTTCGGTAGTGGATTTCAGTTTGTTGTAAAATGCCTTGTAAACTGATCTGAAACCCAGATTTTCCTGATACACCCTAGCATGTGATTTGAACATCTGATTCCGTTTGCAATTTAGTCAACAAAAGTGATTAACAGACAGAAAATGGTAAATGCCATCCCACACAAAGAATGACTTGTGAATGAAGTGATTTAAAATTCATGAGGTTTGCCTACCAAACCAGACATTTAGAAATTACCTGTGGAGATCAATATACTACCCACTCTAACTTTGGGCATAATTCATTTGATACATATTTATATTGTAATTTTATTTTCTTAAAATTAATTTATTTGCCACTTCACCCCAGGAGTGGGCAAATTACACCCATGGGCCAAATCTGGTATACCTCCCTTTTTTTGTAAAAACAAAAAATGTTGGCACACAGCCACACTCATTCATTTCTTTGTTGTCTATGGCTGCTTTTGTGCTACAACAATGAAGTTGAGTAGTTATGGCAGAAATAGTTTGATCTGAAAGACCTAAAATATATTCTGTCTTGCCATTTATAGAAAAAGTATGTCAAACCCAGTTTTTGTCTTTATTATTTATTAAATAAACAGATTTAGCATTTATCACAATGAAGTGTCACCTACCATTTATTATCTGGCAGGTACTGTGCTAAATCCTTCTTATATTTATCTTATCTCGCTACCATCCTATGAAATATTTTCTTTCTCATTAAATATATGAGAAAGGAAAGGCTTTGGGACTTTGAGTGTCATGCCGTGTAAATGGTAAAGCCAAGATTAAGCCTCAAGTCTGACTCAAAACCCATGCTGTTCTTCTTCCAGGCAATCTGCATGATTTACCTATGAGAAATCATGCCAGTGGATTTAATGTAAGCTTCTTATTCATCTGGATGTGAAGTTAAGTTTAATTTAGGTCAGAGGGGGAAATAGCTTTAAAAGTTTCCTTGAAATGTATAGAGTTTGGTCTCAGTGCTCAAATTAGGCCTGCCACCATCTATTTTATAAGCTTTCAAACCATCCTGTGTCTGGGAGTCACAATTTGGTCATTGATTAGTAAGGGTCTTTTGGCAAACCATTTATGTGACCACTCTGAGCTTCTGCCTCTTCATATCTTAAGAAGGAAGGAGAGCTGCAAGGATGCAGGGATATCACTGGAACACCTGAATGCGAGCTCTGTCCTGTCTCCTTAGTAGCAGCCTCCATGTGGGGCACTGTGTCTAGAGTGCTGGAAGGCTATGACGTCCCATAGTGAGTGCAATGCATGCCGAGATATGAAGGCCCATGTTATTTTTCTGGTGGTAGCACATTTCATTTGACTGCATCCTCTGGTCATTTTGACCCCCTGTCTATGTGTTCAGAAAAAAACAAACAAGCAAAGCAGGGTCAACTCTGGCTTTTGGCAGAAGATTCCCCCCATGCCAGGGGTCCAAACTCTGCTGCAAAATGATCCAAAAAGAACTATGACAGATGACCTATTCATTGCACCACCTAGCAAGGCTGCCCCCTGTGAGCTATTTATTGTTTTCTCTGGAAATGTATTCCTTACCTGTCTCCAGGTAATTTCACATGCTCCCTGGAAATTATCAGTAAAGTGTCTAGATGTGATCTTCCTTTTCCAGTCAAGGATGACAGCTTTCACCCAGGCTTTTCATCTGCACAGGAAACTCACAAACTATGTATCTTCATTGTTTTCACTCCGCAATTACCCAAGAAGAATTTGAGATAGTTAATATACTTAAGCATTTACAAGATGTCCTATCTGAGGATAGCAAGTTGATTCTATTCCAGCAACTTCCAGAAGCTGGATATTTCCACATAGAAGGTTTACATCCCTTGGTATGGAAGGGGAAACAAGGAGGGAGAGTAAAGATATATGTCATAATAATTTCATAAAATCATGTCATTTTAAAGGAAATGTAATCCAGAAGACATCTAACCCACCTCCCTAATTTTGTGAATGAGTAAATGGAGGACCTCATGCTGAGGTAGGATGCAAGGTACGATGTTCCTGACTCTTCCTTCACTCATATGGAACACAATACATAGATATTCGTTGGAAGGAGTCAGGTTGTCCTGTAGATCTACAAGTTGTTCCAGAATTCTTTCTTTAGGGTTTTGACATTATACAAATTAAGATAATATTTCTAGTTTACAAAGGATAAAATAAAATTGTCAATAATAAAATCGCTTTCAAAAGTTAAAATCATTATGTATCTTGAGGTGATATTATTAGTATAATCTATTCCTTCCTCCTCCGCAAAATATAACCTTAATCACGACAAAAGGAAATTAAATTGTAGAATTTAGACATAATAATAAAATTGCTTTTCTCCAGCCATGAAATCAAATTTAGCATATAGTAAAAATAAAGTAAAATAAAATAAAAATCGCTTGCTACTGATTTTCACTTCCTAGTGAAAAACCTAGTAAAAACAAGCCCTATCTATGGAAACTCTTCTTTCCTTCTTGTTTTCATCTTTCTTCACCCCTCCTTCCAATCCCAACTCGTACTGTCGCTCCCTGTTTCTGGTCCCTTTTGTGTCTCCACCCAAGTGGGAAATGTTTCTGGATCATGAAAATGGGGAGACTGAGATCAAGGGATTTCTGGAATTGTCGAGTTTCCATGCTCGAGGATTCTTTGCAACAGTGGCAAAAGTTCAAATACTAAATGATACATTTAAAATTATATTGACAGAACCCAAGAAGCATATTTTCACTAAATGAAAAGCACAGGTCTCGTAAGTACATATTTCCTCATTTGGTTCCATTCCTTAGACTAAGTTCACATTATTTTTTTCAGTTTCTAAATGTGCATAGAGCTTCTAGCCAGACTGTGACACCCCACTTGCATGTTCCTTCCACAAGTTAAGCCATTAAGGACATTTTCATGCTCATAGTCATCATTTACGTGTCCTTGTGGTATTGCGTTTGATAGTGGAAAATATTATCAGCATATTATTCCGGTTTCTTTGGCAAAGCAAATTCTCCTTAATAGTATTCTATTACATACACGATGTGAGACTGAGAGGCTTGCAAACTTTTTTCCCCTGTTCTCCCTGAGTCATCTTGTCTGGCATTTCACAAGACATTCCAAAAGACAAGAGGGGGAGAGTAACCACAACAGTAGCAAAGGCAATTCTTTGGGATGAAACGCCTTTGTTTCAGGGAAGAGAAAGAGAGAAAAAGTAGAGGGAGGCAGAGATGGGGTAATCGGCATTGTCAGGTATTAAGACAATAAGAAATATAGGTTAGTCATTATTCACCTCCGTGTAGGGGTCTTCTGACAACCCAATAAGTGAAACACAGAAAGCAGGATAAAGAGATTTAAGGAAAAGAAATTACAAGAAAAAAACTTAGGTATTGATCTTGATATTGGTCAGTCTTCTATTCTGTTATACTGGGGTCCTGTTATGGAACAGGAGGAGATTTAGGACAATTATCAGATTGGCTGTGTGTGTGTGTGTGTGTGTGTGTGTGTGTGTGTGTGTGTGTGCGAGCTTCCAAATTTAAGTTTCATCTTTGATATTGTGGTAATATTCAGTTTAAGGATTCTCCTACTGTATTTAAGGGTAAATACCATTTGACTTTCCAAAACAATCTTCAAGTAAGGATGGCAGCCACTAATTTTCTGTTAATCTAGGAGATATTAACCTAGTTTTTAAAGGAAAATCAGGGATGACTTTTTCCTCACCTATCAAGTAGAACTACCATCACTTAAATAGCAGGAAGCCTAACAACAACAACAAAGGTCTATCATAACAGAAGCAAAGGTACAGAGTTTACAAGTATAGTTAAGCTAATCACTGGGTTATGTTAATGTACATAGCTATGTGACAGCAAGGACAGGAAAAATAAAGGATGCTGGGATGATATAAGCAGCATGGAACAGATGCATATTCTTAAGCCTTCCCTTGCTTCCCAAAAGATATCCAAGAATTGCACATACTGGCCAAAATGTTTTTAAGACTATTATGCTGACATCTTTCTGAACTTACATTTCTATATTTTGAGTTTCACAAAGACAGCATAGTTAGAATTTCACCTACATGACATTAGATATGCTTTGTATGAAAATAACATCACCTTGCAGCAAAGCAGATAAAAGCCTGGAACTAGGTCCTGGGCAACTGCTTAAATGGTTACATTGCCTGGAGCATTTTGGATTAGAGCCATGGAAGGGGAAGTAACTTCATCCACTGGCTTCCTTGCCTCCCATAGTGGAACATTCTGTGATTGTGGCTATGCTGCACCCAGCCATAATAAAATACTTAATTATCCTCTAATTATTTCCCAGACATATGGTCCTGAGAATGACAGGAACCAGTGGCAACTGCATTCACATGGATGGGGGCCCAGAAATGCAGACAGTGTTCCCATACTTTCTAGAGTTTATTCATTGGCTTACTTTGCTGAGTGTGAGGCTAAAGAGAGGCTGGCTGATGAAGTTTCAACAGGAGGAATGTGCAACGCTCTGTCTTTGTACTGAAAGAAAGTTGTCAAAGCACTTAAATTGAGTTAAGTCTAACATCCAGTCTTTGTAGAATTGGGAAGAGGCAGGTCTGCTAAGGACCTATAGACTGAGTTAATTTTCCCACCCAGCCCTTAAAGGGGAAGGAGGAGAATGTTGCAGCCTCAGGGAGCCTTTATACGAAGTTGGGGGCCCCAGGAATATGCTCCACTCTTTCTGAGAAAAGTCCTGCTTCCTTCTATGGCAGAGCAGAGGTAGGAGTTTTTAATGGAAAGGTTGTAACTAATTCAGCAGGAGGCAGGAATAGCTCCAGCAGCCCTCTCCTGGTGGTTGATAAGATGCTCGACTTTGACAGTTTATCAGTTACTCATAGCCAACGTAGTGGTGGATCACAAACCCCACAGAACTCAGTGGCTTAAAATAAGAAGCATTTAGTTAGCTGATGAGTCTGTAGGGTTGCAGTTTAGATTGGGCTGAGCCAGGGCGTCAGGTGAGCAAGCTCTTCTCCATACCACTCATCCTTCAGCAGGCTAGCCCATGTATATTCTTAGGGTGGGAGCAGAGGCAGAGGAGGACAAAAGGATAACAAATGCACACTTTTTAATCCTCTTCTAGTATCATGTTTGCTAACATTCCATTAGCCAAAGGCAGGCGCACTGCGCTGCCATGGCAAAAAAACATAGATACAAAACACCTGCAATCAATGCAGCTTCCCATTCAAGGCAGACACACCTTCAGGCAGCTGGTGGGTCTTCAGCTTTCCCAGAGCGATGAGATGCTGGTGAAGAGAGATAGCAGTGAGAGATAAAGAGTTTGAACAAGGAAGAAATGCTTTTAGTAGAATTAGAAGAGCTCTTGGCCATTTAGGATGAAACCATGAAGATATGTGTGAACTCACCCAATATTTGATTGGCAGAGCACCAGCACCTCGATTGTCTATTTAGGGAAAGAAGGAAACACATAGTTTTTCTTTGGGCCTACTACATGTATGTCCAGAGGCCATGTTAAGATATTAATATTACCATTCAATTAACCCTTGTAGCCTTTCTAATGTTTTGGTGTAATCATCTCCATTTTATAAATTTATTTATAATTTTATAAATGGAGATAACCATTTTATGAATGGTTAATTTCTTGAAATAACAGTGTAAGCAAATGGCGGAGTTGCCTTTGTCTGACATCCGAAGCTCATACTCTTTTACAAAGAGTATGAGCTTCGGATGTCAGACAAAGGCAATGATCCTGCCTCCTTCTTTAGCTATCATTTTCTCCTTCAGTTTTCTTTCATTTTAAATATTTAAATATTTGGGAGAGGCACCTGTACCTATTGCTCCTCTTGCTTATTGCTCATTCATCAGAGAACAGCAGAGCATGGTAGTTAAGCTCAGATCTGAGCTCAAATGGCCTCGTTCAAATCCTGACTGCTACTTTTTCTAATCTGTGTGATGTTCATAAATTACTATCTTCTCTGTGCTTCATTTTCCTCATCAGAAAAAAAATACTGATGATATAGTGGCATTCACCTCATAGAGGTTGTGAGGACTGAAATGCATTTATACTCAGAGAGGCTGTGGAAAAGTACTTGGCACTCAATAGACATGCAGACAATGTTAACTATTGCTATGAATATTTTTCAACCAAATGGAAGCTGGCTTTTGTCCTTCCTTGTCAGTTTATTGAAATGGTTCTGCCAACTGTCGGAATTCTTAGTGTTGTCAAATACTATCTTTTCAGTATTCCTCCTGTTTAGTTTCTGTGTAGCACTTTGCCCAGTTTTCCATCCCCATTTTATGAAACTCTCTTTTAGCCTCTCAGCAAGACTTTTTCCTCTACACACCAATATTAATGGTTGGTTGTTTGTGCAATGTAGATCAATCTCCGACTGGCTGTAAGTTATGTCTACAGTTACCTGAAATTCAGCATGTCCAAAGCTGAGCTCACTGAGTTCACATCCTGGAAGACCACTTCTTCTTTCCACTTGCCCTTTCTTGATGAACTATCCAGCTAGGTCCCCAGGACCCAAAGTTGGGAACATTCCAGACTGAGTCTTCTCTTTCATACCCCTCATTTAATCTTATACCATTTTTTTTATATATATAATTTCCCTCACAATCGTGTCTCAATCAGCATTGTCCCCTCAATTCCAGATGTCTCTTATGTAGTTGAGATTCTACTAATTTTTCACTTGTATTCTTACAATAGCCATCTTATGGGTCTCCTTTCCTACACTGTCATCCACTCCAAATCTGTTGTCTACCCTGAAGGGAAAGTTATCTCTTAAAACCATCATCTACCCTGAAGGGAAAGTTATCTTTTAAAACCACACTTTTGTTTTAAATACTTCAGTGTAAAACCCAAACTCTTTTATACAGCCATAAGATACTTTCATGATCTGTCTATCTCTCCAGCCTCATGCCACCACTCCCTATAATTCTGTCAGAAGGAAAGGATTAATGAAGAGTGTGGTTAAGTTTAGAAATGGAGGGAAAAGAAGCAAGTTAAGGTAATTGATGTGTCTTTACCATGGCACGCAAAAACCTAAATGATTTGTCTTATCCTTATTCATTCACCCATTTTGTCACCGAAAAAAAAAAAAAAAACCTAACAAGATAAAGGAGATATAGAGTTTGGGGAGAGGTGGTAGGGGGGTTGCTATTTTATATAGGGTGGTCAGGGAAAACTTTCCTGAAAAGGTGAAATGTCAGCAGAGAGCTGAAAAAAGCAAGAAAGAGCAAACCATGTGGATATGTGTTGAGGAAGTATCCCAGGTGTAGGGAACAGCAAGTGCAAAGACTCTGAGGTAGGATTAGGCTAAAGATGTAGTTATAAAGTTAAGATATAATAAAATAAAATAAAAAGAAAGAAAAAGAAAAAAATAGGCCATTGTGGCTGGAGCAGAAAAAGTGAGGGAAGAATAGTAGCCGGTGATATCAGAGTAGTTTCTAGAGGCAGACCATGAAATCTGAAATGTCGTTCTAAGGATTTGGGCTTCTAGTAAGAAGGAAATAAGGAACTTTTGAAGCATTTGAACACAGGAGTTATATGATCTCGCTGGACTTCTCCTTTCATGTTCTTTTTTCCTGGTACACTAATTACTGACAGTTCCCCATTCTTCCTCTCCCTCTGAATCTCTATGTGTACTGCTACCCTACCTCTGCCTAGAATATCCTTTGCACTCACACCTGCCCCTCCTTCAAATTATCAATCTCCTAGTAGGTTCCATCATAGATAGTACTTCTACAAGAAAACTGGCACCTACCCTTCCTAAGCTCTCCCATGACATTTTCTCAGTTGAGATATTTCTGAATGCAAATATCAATGGTTTAAATCATAAGAACATTAAACCCTGTCTGTGAGATGTCCAGAGTTAGAGAGTGTTTGTCTACAGCCACAAAGACTCAGGTTCTTTCCATTCTTCTGCTTCACCACAATCACCATATTGGCTTTCATCCTCTACCTTGTCCCTAGTGATTGCAGGATGGCCCTATCTTATCCTTACTGGCATCTGACTTGAAATCATAGGATCCAAAGCAGGGATAAAGGGAAGGGATTCCAAGAGTTTTCCCTTTGCAGTGTCCTTGCCTTTTATCAGGGAGATACTCATAATCTTTCCCAGAAGTCCACTAGAAGTTTCTTTATGTCTAATTAGTCAGGACTGGGTCATATTTATTACAGGTGTCTGTTTACCTGTATCTTCTAAGCATTGTATCCTAACACCTGGCACAGATTGTGGTACATAGTTGGTACTCAGTAAAGATTTGTTGAATAAATGTTTAATAGCTTTTATTCTCTTTATAAAATAGAATGTGAAGTTGAGGGATGAGAGTTTGTTGAAAATAACACACGTTTCAGAAAAGAACAGCAGACTAGAAATCAGTAAGAGAATTGCTAAATAATTTATGGCCTCAAATATGTTAGAGAATAGCAAAATAATAAAGTTCCAATTTTTATTTTAGAGTTTCCAAATAAAAATTTACAAATCCCCAAAGGGTTGAAATTAAATTTGCATTATCTAAAACCATGCAATTTAAACATGCTTTGAATATTTCCTCCACCCTGGTTTTGACAGTGATCTTTTAAAAATTTTTCTCAGTGCTCCTGAACTATATCCAAACTCACTGATGAATCTCATCAGGAGCCCTGAGATATATAACAAGCAAAAGCACCAACACCCAGAAAGAGAACTGTAGAGAAGCAGTTGTTGATGGTACAGTGTGGAATTCCTAAATCAGTTCAGGAATGAAGAATGTTTGATAGTTCAACAAAGGAAGTGACATAGAGTCAATGGCTTTGGTTCAATGGGACCACATTTTGCAGGTATCTCTTGCTTGAAAATTGTGTCCAGACATGCTCAATCCCCTCAATGACTCTCTCCTATCCATGAGCATGCCTGCAGGTACACTATGGAAAATCAGAGTGGCTACAGCCCCTTAGAGGCAGTCTCCAACCTCTGCCTCCCACTTACTACTCCAAACCCACTTGTTCTGTCCTAGAGTCCCCATTTCCTGTCCTGTTGTGTTTCTCTTTCCACTTCCTTCATGTCTCAGCAGAAAAGGCCACTTGTCCTGACCCAGACTTCAGCTCTAGATCTCCCACACGTCCACGCTCTGAATCCCCTGGCCAGAGCAGCTCCACTCTCAGACCAACCCAGGCTCTACGAACTGCAGCCCAGGTCTAATACTCATTTGTCATTTTAGAATTTTATTAGGTGCCTCTTCATCCTTTTAGAAGGACACTTAAGGCTCTCTAGAAAGGGCCAACGGAGGGCCTTAGACCAAGAGAGAGACAGAGACCGAGACAGAGAATGAATGCTGGGCTAAGGTGCTCATGTACCATTCAATAATGATGTGGAGAAAGAATCTGTTTGAAGTCAAGGGGAATTTTGCAGAGCTCACTAAAGGAATGTAAACCAACTTAAATGCTAGAATTTTAAGGATATATGTTGTAGCAAATCAGGAAGAACAGCAACTAGAACTATCAAAACAAAGAGATGAAGAATCTTAGATTTAAATTATGAGTATTACATAATTATGAACCAACACAGAAATCTGTATAATGAGTTTCTTAGCTGTGATAAAAGAAAGTGCCTCTTCTAATGTAGATGTGCACCAGTGGGAAACAGGTAAGTGTCAACAAATTACAGAGAATGAAGGTCTGGACAGATTTGGATGAAAACATGTTTTCTTTTCCAATACTAAGAATTTCACCAAATTTTCTAACAGAAATTTGGATTTAGTAGTAAGTAGGTTTGTACTTATTATCTTAGTTTTGTGATTATGATATACTCAGAGTATGTGTGTATGCATATCATGTTCAGTGAGTTATATGCAGCACATTTATTCTCCATTAATCCTTTCATTGACTCCTAAATTAAAATTATCTCCCTATACCAAGCACACACACCTGTCTTTAGTATTATTGAATAGTGGTGTCTGAATCCAGCAAGACCCAAACTGCCATTGAGTGAAGATGCCACAGTCCAGAGTAGGCTGCATGAAAAATACCTCTTTTTACAGAATTCTTCCTTAACCGATACTTTTTTTTTGTTCAAGTGGGCCATATATTACAATTAAAAATTAACATGCCTCATCTTTTAGAATGTAAGACATTTGTAACAGCTCTAAGATATTTTTGATTTGTAAATTAGGTTGGAAATTTTTTAATCATCAAGTACTCCCTGCTTTGGGCTAATTTATACCACTTAAAAAAAACTGAAAATGTTAAAATTATGATTTTTTTTTGCTTATTTTGTTGTCAGTCACATGGAGCTTATATTTTTTGATATGGGAATTATTTTATTTATGTGAGATCTTGAAACAGAAAGATTGTGTATTACTTCTACAGGATTTCTCTTGGGATTTTGACTAAATTAATAGATAAAATACATGAAATATACAGTATATGTCAGAAAAGAAAAATAATTGAGTTTTTTAGGTGTTTGGCTTTCTTTGGCTTATTAAACACACTATTGCTAACAAAGTTTTCATGTCAGAGAGCTCTAGAAAGTTTTATGGCAGCCATTTAAAAAATGATACATGATACCAGTTTTCTCCTTTTGCCTGACTTTTATGCTGAAATTCCTGTTGTAAGAAGGAGCTATTATAGTATATTTTATTGCTGTCATTTATCTAAGTACTACCCAAATATGTTCCACATAGCTCAAAAAAATCCTCCATTTAGCTTGTAGAAATTTATGCTTTGTAATACTACAGTTTTTATGTCATTGCTCTTTACATACAGAAATCTATTTTAACACGCTAACATTGAACTCTATTTGGTGGAATTTCTGATGTTACCCATCTCATCAAAGTAGATTTTTTCTTTTGATTAGTTATTGTTCTAAATTCTATAAAATATTCTGTCGTGAAAAATGAATTTGGTAATTTAAATTAACATAAGTATATTAAATTGAACCATTATCTGACTTAAAGTATTTAATAATAAATAAGACAAAATTTACACAAAATTGTGGGGTAAATTTAAAGAAATGATATAAGGTAATACCATGAAATTGGCAATATTCACCTCATAGTTGGCTCATAGTTACCAATTTTATAACTATATATAAATTGACCTAATTTCCTTGCAAATCAAACATGATCAAGCATTTTGGAAATTATTTACCATTCCAGGTAGTCAATATATTAATATCACCTTCCAATTAATTCTCCCAATAATTTTGTGAATGCAAGTTAGCAGTTTTTATCTTTATTTTATACTTTGTAGAACTTGAAGCAGAGTTATATTGTTTCTAATCACCCAGCCAAATTTTTAAAATGTACTGAAACATTGATCTTCTGATTTTTTTATCAAGTTAATTGAAAGTGTTCTTTTTTAAATAAACAAAATATATTTATTTATTTGGAAAGTCTAGTAAAATCTACTCTACAATTCTTAGGATTAATAAGTACAATACAATACAATAAAAAACAAGATAAAATACATGCCTCAATTGTTTTTCAGACAAAAGATCAACAGTAACATATCAATAAAATACATACATTCAAACTATTTTGGAAAAAACTTAATAAGAATCTGGGGTTTCAAAGTCAAGAAAGTATTAAATTATCTTAGGAATTGTAAAACTACTTGTGTAACCAGGCTTGACATTGAAAATGTTTTAATTCATGTTTCTGCTAGGATGAAAGTGTTCTTAATTAAGTTGCATCTAGTTTATGAGAGAAGTAAACTAAGCTTTATCTTGCTACATGAAAACATTTATTATTATTATTAATAAGTGATAATAGTTTTAAATTTTGCTATTAGTGAAAGAGACCAAGAATATTTTTACTTAAAATCTATGTGACAGAGTTTAGGGATGTCATTAAAAATAAACTGACAGTTTACCTTTATATTCCTTAAGTATATTGGTCTCTAGCTAAGAAACTATAGGCATGAACACAAATTTAGTCAGGTCATAACTTGAAAAACTAAAAGCACTAAGTTTTCTGATTCAATAAATTATTACTTTATACATTTTTTTAGAATGAAAAACTATTTGTATAATTTCATACCCATGATAATACATATTCTATATCAGCTTTATAGACATTTCAGTTATATTAAAATTATCTAATTACCAGCCAATTTCTCTATTAGGATGTACTTTTTGCTACTACATGGGATTACCAAAAAAATAAAATAAAATAAAAAATCCCAGAAAAAGCAGTCTATATTCTATTAAAAAAATATGTATATATACATATATACATATGTACATATGTATGTATATATATATTAAATGATGCCATAAAGTAGGTTTTTGAATGTATCTGTCTGATAATAAATGAGAGCGATTTTTAATTTTACATTTAGCCAAGACCTTTGATCATCTAAGTTTGCAATATTTATCTTATATCCCTTTGATTTTAATTTAGAGGCACATTTTATTCTTGATGTGTAATGTACTCTTCTTAATTTCAAAAAACTTAATATTTTTGCTCTGTAGTTTTGGAAAAATACTTTTTTAAAGTAAAAGTGCTAATTATTTTGGTATGAAGTAGATAATTTTCTGTACATTTGAAAACAAACTAACAAAGCTTTGTTAATTCTGATGGTTAAGGATAAGATGTGTTCTGAGTAATTTCATTTTCTGATAAACACAGGATTAATCAAGGAAATCTTTTATTTCAAAGCAGTGTCAAACATGCAATACACTTTGCCATCTTAAGGATATTTTTTATTTTATTTTAAGTGAACATATTTATGATTGGAAAAATTTTTACAGTTGTTTTATGAATACCTTGTACATTTTCATAGTGAAGGGGGTATAGGAGATTAATTTAAAAGAAATCTTTGTTATTTCCTAAATAATAGTTTTCTTTCTTATTTATCACTGTCTCCTAAATTTAAATTTCAACAAATAATTCTATTGACTTGTGAGATTTAGGAGATGGGTTCCAATTCATAAATATTTTACTCTGGGATGGATAATTAGAAGGGATTTCATTTCCATAGAAATACTAAATCCACATGCTTTATACTATTACTATTAATCAGCCATTCGTGATTATAAAAACCCCTACTAACTAGATTTACATCAATTAAAGAAAGAAATATGTTCAGTTACTGAGCCACATCTCTCACTGTTCATATATATTTTCCCCAAACCATAAATACTCAGAGCTTTTTAAAAAGAAAAATCATTGATGGGATGTAGGAGAATAAGAAAATTAAATAAAGCTTCAAGCTATTGTTACTGATAGAATGGTAAAACTATTTCAGTAAAGTAGGAAGAGGGAATGATTTTGTTTGGGGGAAAGTTGGAACCCCTTGAGACTGAGGTACCAATACCAGTACACCCTTGGTGATGAGGGATTACAGCACAGGTCAAAGGCAGGTAGTGCCAGAAATTATGTTTAGAACTACCGACAATGAGGTCAGAATTGAATATTAAAGTAAATGTGATTATTTTGAGATTGAATGTGAAATATGAGAGTGAGAAGCCAGAAGAAAAAAATCTTGTACCTACAATTTAAGAATTATATGGAGAACAGGAGTAAGCAAAAGGTCACAGATAATTGGAAGACAGATGATGCAATTTTAAAGAATTCAAGGGAGAACAGATTGTCATGAAAACATAGAGAAAATCCAAACCATCGATTTTTTGATCTTCTAAATATTTGCTGAAATTCCTCCTTCTGGGAAGAATATGAGCAATGTCATTAAAGTAACTTTGGACATGATTGTTAATTATGACCATGCTTTTCACTTAGAGGCATCACATTTAACACAATATGTTCAGAAACAGTTGGGGAAATGTAAGTGTTACTAATTTAAGTGTAGTTTTTGCCAAGATAACATTTTAAAGAAACCTTTTTGTACGCCAAATCTTCTGAATGAGACCTATAAGTTTATTTAATATTCCAACTCAGAGCTTACATTCCAAATCCACCTTTATTCTTCTTTCCCTTTTATTTTTTGTTTTTGTACCACTTAGCACCTTCTAACAGACTATATAATTCGCTTACTTAGTATATTTATGGTTTATTGTCTGCCTTCCCTAGAATGTGAGGGCTATAACTTTTTTTTTTCTTAAACTGATGTATCTCAAATTCTTAGAATAATGTCTGGTATATAACACATGTTCAATAATTGTTTTTTTTTAAACAAAGTTCTAGGACTGCAGATATATTTCATTCAATTATGGAAAATGTTCCCATAATATCTAATTGCTGCCCAAACCAATAGAATATACAATATCAAGATTGAACCCAAATGTAAACTATGGACTTTAGGTAATAACGATGTGTCATCAGTGCAGGTTCATTAGTTGTAACAAATGTCCCACTCTGGTGGGGATGTTGATACTGGGAGAGGCTGTGCATGAGTGAGGGCAGGAGATAACTGGGAAATCTCTACTTTTCACTCAATTTTGCTGTGAACAAAACTGCTCTTAAAAATAAGGTCTACAAAAAAAAAAAAAAAAAAAAAAAAATGTCGGGCAAATCCCAATAGCAGGGCATCCTATAAAATATCGAACCGGTACTCCAAAACACTGTCAAGGTGATACAAAAAATCAGGAAAGTTTGAAAAAATGTTGTAGTCAAAAAGAGCCTAAGGAGACATAATGACTAAGTGTAATGTGATAACCTGGATGAGAAACTCGAACAGAAAAAGGACACTAAGCAAAAACTAAGGAAATCTAAATGTAATATGGACTTTAGGACTTAAGAATGTGTCAATATTGGTTCATTAATCATAACAAATATACCATACTAATGTGAGATGTTAATAAGAGGATAAACTGATGAAGGTATACAGGAACTCTCTTACTTTCTTCAATTTTTCTGTTGATCTACAACTATTCTAAAAAAATAAAGTTTATTTTTAAAAATCTAATTTCCCAAGCCAGTCCCAATTACCAACAAATCAAATAAATCTGGCTTAAGTTCTGTTAAAAAATGTCTGATTTTATCTTTCCTTTTAAATAATTGTGTTAGTTCTCCACCTCAAGATAGGCATCTTAACTCTGAACTTGAGTTTCAAAACAGCTAGGTAAAAGATGAGGGGAGGGCAGTTCAGTGCGTGGAGGTGGGGGTAGATGGATAAAGCTCAGAGCCTTGCCCAGAACTGGTGACTTAGGTGGACTTGGATATTGCCACCTTTAGTAAGCTTTTACTGTTTACTTTGCTTAGCCCATTCAGGACCCTCCCTTTAGAGAACTGCACTCTTTGAAGGCAGTCCAAGGATGAAATCAGTGAGGGCAAGAGGAAGAATTCTCATTAATTTAGGCATTGAGAACATTTTCACAAATGACACAATCCCAAATTTGTTAAATCAAATTTTGACCTTTAGGAGATATGTGTAAAGCAGAGAAAAAAACAAGAAGGTGTCCTGCTTAGGTTTTCATCAATATTTTAAATTATCCCTTTATTTGCTGCCAGGTGGTTTTCACATCCTTCACCCCCTCTCTTCTCCCTGACATTGTTTTAGTAAGATTAATAAGTGAAAGCTGCAGCTTTCTTTTCCAAAGTAGGTGAAGTGCTACTGGGAAAAGAAGTGATAGTAAAACAAAACCAGGATGGTGTCTACAGGTGAGATAAGCTAAGAATTTGTAGGGCCCACTGCCAAATAAAAATGTAGGGCCCCTTCTTAAAAAAATGATTAAGAATTTCAAGATCATGACAGCAGAGCATTCAACGAAGTGGGAGGCCCTGGGCTACCACACAGATCACACCTCCCTGAATGCTCGCCCTGCCTGAATGCCTCTATCACAGACATTGCAGCAGCGGCAAGTCAGTTTGAGGAAAGACCATCTAAGGTAAGAATGGATTCCCTTACTACGTTGGGTATTCACTAGTCCCTTAAAAAGTCTGTGTTTCCCCAGAAGTATGTGGACTCTACCTTGCAAACATGGTTTTAACTAGTGTTCAAGACCAGTTTTTACCAATCTGAGGTTCCTGACTAAGTCCTTAGTTAGGTTCAAGACTGAATGACACATTGAGAGTGTTTATTCCAGTAGAAATTTTTGAAATCAAGACTATTTTGAAAATAAATATGCTTTTAGTTCATTACAAAATTACATCCTAACATCAAAAAAATAAAAATGATTATTTGGTTTTATTTTGAGTTATCCCTGTTGACTGCATGGAAATGTTATAGCACTAAGCAGCCCAGCATGCATTTCTTATTTTATATCTATAAAATCTACAAGATAGGAAGGCCAACGAAATTCTAGCAGATACAAAGAAAATAGAGAAACAATAGACCTCAAGGAATCCTATAAATATGGTGCACATGTGATTAGGGCCTTTAAATTTATAACCATTATTAAAAAGTTCCAACATTAAAAATTGCTTTAAAAGGAATGACACATGTTTGGAATTTTCTAAAATAAAATAAAAAAAAAAGAAAACTGAATAACAAAAATAAAAACAGAGCTATCTGAGAGTGAGGTCATGGAATAAAACTGCAATTCTAAATGGTCACTTTGACTGTGACCCAGGTTTGTTAAAAGAGGGCTGGATGGTTCCTGAAGATTTATAGGATATCATTCTGCAAGCTGATATCTCAGTGGAAATATCTGGGATATATTAAAACATGAGCATTAGGTATCTGGAGTTGTACATTTAACAGTCACTGATGTCTGGTCTCCAGGGCTGTCCAATATTCTGTGCAAATTAATTTTGTTCGGTCTGTCCCAATAAATATTCTATTAAGTTCATTAAATAAAGAAAGCATAGGATGAAAGCCTTGTGTGTTTAGTGCTTCCAAACTTGGAACCTCAGAGGATGACGCATTGAACAGTTTATCTGAGATCTTTTAAAATGGCCTTCTCTTTTTAATTGTGATCGTGACTCTGTTTGGCCTTAGAACATATATTTTGTATGAATAATATTAGAGCTGTCCTAATTGTACCCTGGAGTACTCATTGAAGCTATTTTGACTCGAAGAATTCAACAGGCACCATAGATAGCAAATATGCCAGCTTTTCCTTTTTTTTTTTTTTTTCAGCTTTCCCTTCTTATTTACTAACGAGTCTATATCTAGGCTCACAGAGCTTATGTAATTTATAAATAGTTGGTCAATACCGTGAGTCTCTATGGAACATAAAAACAATGAAACAATGTGCTAAAGCTCTAGAGGACCCATTTTGGACTCTGTTCTGTTGTCAATTGATGGCTTTCCATTAGGTGAACATGGTCAGAGCTGTTTTATAGGATGTTTAATTAATATTTAGGATGATTTGAAAAGAGATATTACTTGGGTTATTAAAATCCTCATGGTTATTCATTAATAAGACTTTTCTATTCATGGGACATAGTATAAAAATCATGAAATAATAGAGCTGAAATAAACTTTGCAGCTCTCCTAGTCTGTATTTCTTGTTTTATTATAGCTGTTCAAAGAGATCTGCTCCAAATACCCACATAGTTTGTAATTTCTATAGCATTGGATAATTTGATACCTACTACTTTCTACTTGTATCTCCTCTGCTCTATAAAAACCTCATATTTGTACAAATAGGAAGGCATGACATTTCCTGGATGTGGTCCCCAATATCCCACTCTCATCCTGGAGTGTCCTTGTCTCTGATCTCTACTCATTCAAGTCCTACCATCTTTCATCTCCATAAGCTTATAGCTAGCTTTTGTTTGTTTTTCACCTTGATTGTAACATGTAGCTAAATCTCTCTCTTTTTCTTCCTCCTTTCTCTCTCTGAGTAGTCATTTAATTCAAACTTGTTTGGTGCACACAACATCGACTTTGATATAAACATCTACATTTATGGCACAGTTCTGAGTACAACATCTGTAAATCTCAAAAAGATTATGCTAACCTTCATAAAGAGTTGCTAAGAAAACTGGAATGGCTGATATGTATTAAAACAGTTTGTAGTATGAGAAGCTCTATACATATACCAGTGGCAGCTGGCAAACTGGGGAATCAGGAGGCCAGTGGGGTAGTTCATTTGAATCCAATAGCCCGAGAACCAGGAGAGTTGATAGCGAAAGCTTCTGTGTTGCTCTGAGTCCAAAGGCAGAAGGCCTGTGTCCCAACTCAAAGACAGGCAGAGAGTGAATTCTCCCTTACTTTGTCTTTTTGGTCCTATTTAGGCCTCTAACGGACTGGATGACACCCACCCACATTAGGAAGGGCCATCTGCTTACCTCAGTTTACCAATTCAGATGTTAATCTCAACCAGAAACACACTCATGGACACGCCCGGAATAATGTTTAAATGAATATCTGGGCACCCTGTAGCCCAATCAAGTTGACACAAAAAAATTAACCCTCACACACAATAAATGCAAGGACAAGTTCATGGGGCCATGAACTTTGCTATTTTTTTTTTCTTCTAGGCTCACTAGCACCTAACACAATGCCTGGCGTATTTGGTATTAAATAAATCTTTACTGTTCTATTGATTGACTAATGGATTGATTGAATTGATAAATGAGTAAATGACCAATGAATGGAAAGGTGTATTTATTAAGGGTGTTTAATAATAAAAACAAAAAATGTTTTCTTTCTTCTTTCTTCTACTTCATTCTTATCCATTTTAATAAACTGTTGTCTTTCTTTCTCTGAATCTATATTTCCTCATCTATATTTCCCTAGTATTTTGGAAAATAACTTTAGACATTGTTGTAGGTTTTATAACTTTTCTTGGCATGGTTGTAATACTTATCATACTGAATAGTATTAGTCCATTGTAGACTCAGACTTTTGTTTTTCGTTTACCTTAGCACTTTTACTGTGTCAGGAACAAAATAGGTGTTCGATAAAGTTTTGCTGCATTGGATCAAATTAAATATGCACTCAACTCCTTTATCATCGTTCTACTCTACTGATTGCAAGGAATCCATTAAGTTCCCCTGCTGGTCTTCAGATTTGCCACCTGAGCCCTGGTGGTTCTGAGAGGACAAGTGGGGAGGATTGGAATTTATGTCCATGTCTTTCAAAGCAGATCTCCAAGAGGACATGTGAGATGTACGTGTGGGAGTGGGGTGGAATCGGGGGAGAAGAATGATCCCATCCTACATTTATGTACTCTACCCTGTGATGTCAATTTAATATTTTTTAAATATTATTTTACAATGAAGAGCATTTTAGATAAGCTAGCTTTCTAGGAGATCAAACATCTGGCATGGGGAATCTAGTAATGTACTCCCCTGGTTAAAACCCTTCCCATGGTCCTGGGGATAAAGTCCAAATTCTTTAACACATTTGCAAAGTCCTTCTGCACTTGGCCTTCTGTTATCGCTAGACTCTAGTCACCAGCAACCTCTTATAGACCTTTGAACCCACTATTTTTATGTAGCCTCCTCCTAGAATAATCCATACTCGTATGTCCCTTTCCCTTGCTCACTCCTTCCTGACCTTTAGAAGTTTCCATGGGCTCCCAGTGGGGGACTTAGAAGGCAGTAGTGGGGAGAACCATAGGCACAGAATGGAAGCTTCAGAGCAAGATGATTAGTTATGGAAAGTATAGGTGACCCAAATTCCTCGCATTCTGAAAGTTATAACAAACTTATTCCTCAGATATTGGCAGCTCATCAATGTCATCGATAAGCTAATAAACATCAAAAATGGTTTTCTTTTCAAAAATTTTTTTATTAAATTCATTGGGGTGACATTGGTTAGTAAAATTACATAGGTTTCAACTGTACAATTCTATAATACATCATCTATATATTATATCGTGTGTTCACCACCCAGAGTCAGTTCTACTTCCATTATTATATATTTGTCCCCCTTTACCTTCTTCTACCAGCCTCTTCTCCCCCCTTACCTTTTGGTAACCACTAAACTGTTTGTGTCTATGAGTTTTGTTTCTTGCTTTCAATGTTATATCCCACATATGAGTGAAATCATATGGTCCTAACCTTTCGCTGTCTGACTTATTTTGCTTAGCACAATATTTTCAAGATCCATCCATGTTGTCACAAATGGCAGAATTTCATCATTTCTTATGGCTGGGTAATATTACATTGTATATTGGTACATATTATATACATTTTTAATCTAATCATCCATTGAAGGACACTTTGGTTGTTTCCATGTCTTGGCAGAAAAATGCTTTTCAATTATGTTAGTCTTCATTGGAAGGATCCATAACCGAAGGGCTCCTTCCCTCCTTAATTTATTTTGAATTAAAGTCATCCTTTCTTAACTTCTTTCTTTTACACACAAAATACAAGAAACCCAAACAGTCAAATAAGCTTGTGTATTAATATCAAAATATTGATGCAAAACACCATTTTGCCTTTCATAGATATCTTTCACATCTTAAATCGATTGGAAAATGCTGAGAGCAAGATAGCGAGAGAGCAAGAGAGAGAGAGAGAGCGCGAGAGCGAGAGCGAGAGCGAGAGAGAGAGCGAGAGAGAGAGAGACTTACAAACGAAACTGTATGACTGACCACATCTCTCAGTTCCTTCTTGGCAATCCAGGCCTGTTCCCAACCACACTTTCTTTCACTGTTAACTCTACTCCTGGTTACCAATGGGAGAGTTTCATGCCACTTTCTTTTTAATCTGCTTGCAATTACTCAATGAGAGTTGGTAGTCAGGATTTGGCTCTCCTGGATGCCAAAGGCAAGCCTAGCATTTGGAACCCATGTGAAAACGTGATAAGAGAGGCTGGGGTTAACCTCATGTCACTCGAAGTGGACCCTTTTCAAACATAAGGAGGTTCCCTTTTGGGGAGAAAAGGGGAAAATTAGAGTATAATGGTGTCCTCTAAAAATGTAATCTGTACTGGAAGTTGATCTTATAGATGACCTACCTCTTACTGCAAACAGAACTCCCTCTGACATCCTAAGCATGTCAGAAAAAATTCTTGCTTCTTGAGATAAAATTAATAACATTTTTTTGTCACTTTTCTCTTTTTCAAATGTATGTATATAAAACTCCTCAATGAGTTATAAAGAGAAATCACATTTTCTGTATTATTGCCATCTTTATGATAGTATACAATTTTGATTTTTTTTTATTCAAACAACCTTAATTATTTCTTTCTCTTGAGACATTATTCATTGGCAACAACTTTTAGCTCAAGAATTTTTGTCTCGAGAGAGCTATACTACAGTAAGCAAAGGAAGTAAAATATCTGTGCCTTGAAACTTCTTAGGGATGATCCAATTATTATTATTATTACTTTTTGTCCTGCTCAAAATTATGGACTTTCTCAAATATAAAAAACAGAACTATTCTGAAAGGAAATTAATACACAGGGGGGAAATCCAAAAGAAATGAAAATGATTTTAAGAAAAAAATTTTTTGTATCAAACTACCAATTATAGACCAGATATAAATACAATGATCAACCATTAGTGGGTGACCAAATAAAATTGTAGACATTGCTTACATTGTTGTAGAAGTACAAAAGCTTCTGGGTATTTATTGTTTTCACAATAACACAGTTAACATTTCTGTAGTCCTTTGCAATTTACAAAGGGTTTTTGGATCTCATATATTGAGAGCCTTATAACAGAGGTTCCTTTGGGCCAAATCAGGTGTGTTCTTAAGACGTTTTTATTGAAAATTTTCTGTTCCGTTTCAATTTTACTCTATATACTTTTCTGTGATAACTTAATTTTCACTTTCTTTTAAAAATTTAATTAGCTTATCAACCAAATTACCATTTATGAAACACTTTTGTTTGTCACCTGTGGGTTCTGAAGTAAAAAGATACACAATATAGTCTCCATCTAAAGGAGTCTGTATTCTATGTGGATAAAGATGAAAAGCTAACAATTATAATGCATGCTATGACCTATTTAAATAAAAGTTTATGATGATTATATAGTGAATGTAAAATACAGCATCACGTATAAATTCATTTATCAAATGAAAGATTAAAGAAGGGATTCCAGTCTGATTGCTCTCAGGCCAAGGAAGTGCAATATATATAATGATAATTTGAATTTTTAAGGGCCAAGACTTATAAATTAGGAAATTTCATATTAACATTGCAAAATTATTTTAATCATCGAAACTCATGCAACATTGGGCCCACATTTTCATATGGTACATGTGAGTGGGTTGAAAAGGCAGCTCTGTTTAGATGAGAAGATTTGTCCAACTTTGAGGCTTCGTGTAAGGGGCTATCTTGTTACACCCATCTTAGCTCATTCATTAAGATTCTGGCCTGTGTATGCAGCTACGTTGGCAACCTCTGTGTTAAACTAATAACCGCTGTGGACCACTGGAAGAGAGAGCTACCACAGCCCCGGTTCTGAGGTCCTAAAGAACTGAAGAATGGGAGGCATTGGGTTTCAAGGGATAGATGACAGGATGGCATGAATAAAAACACCAGGATAAGAAAGCAGAAGGTGTGTTTCATGAGAAATAGGTAGTTTAGTTGGATAGATCACTGTGTTAAGTGTAGCACCTAAAATTTCTTGAGGAGGATAGTGACATCAGTATTCTCTTTAATCTAACCTGTCCTCTAAATAATTATAGGCTGATTACTTCCAGTCAGGATTTGCTTTTTCTGCTAGTCTGCTTCACCTTAAAAGTGATAGTCCCCAGTGAGTTCCTCCCAGGGGGGTTTGGGATTTAGCTACAGCAGATATGCTCTCCCTGACAGGGTTAAAGGCTGCTCGTCAGAGCCACCCCTGGACTAATATGCTTGGGCTCCTTCCTCTAGGGAATAAATAAAGCAATATCTTTTCATACAGCTGCTCCCATGAGTCCTTCTCACAAATAGTGGTCAAACACCGCTGTTCTAAAAGTGGAAAAGTGTGTTTCTGGATCATACTAAAGTTGAGAGCACTATAATTTAAATATCTGAGTTTTTTTTTGTTGTTGTTTGTTTTTTTAAGAATGTGTTGGGCTTACATAGCAAGAAAAATAAAATACATAACAGAAAATTTTAAAGGAGTTTAGTTAGCTGTTTACACATTTCCAAAAGTTTATTTTGCTAGCTTAATTAATCTTTCCTGAAACTAAAGGATTAATACGAATAAAGAAAAGGACTGTTCTTTTGTGTAAAAAAGTGGTCCTTGTTGAATGGAACGTGTAAAAACATGACAAAAAAAGTACCTATGAAGTCGCTGATTGCTGTTAATTTTTCCAAAATACTGAATTATGTCAGTCTGTAAAAATGAATTGCTTCACTTTTGAGGTAATTCAGTTGCAGTATGTAAGTTCTGTGAATATAATATCTTTATAAGTGACATTAGTCTTTGTGGAAAAAAGTGCACTGTGCACTTTGGAATGTCCTGCATCTCTTCTCTTTGAAATTTCATCTTGTCCCCGTAACCATCTGCTCCTAATTAGATTCAGTGGCAGAGAATGAGCTGAGCTTCTGTACTCAAGCTGAAGCAGGCGCAATTCATCAGGCCTCCTTCTAGTGTTGTTCTTTACGTATCAGCTGAAGGTTACAGAAAACTTTATATAGACTTAGCAACTTTATGACATTCTGTTAAAAAACCATTGAGCTACATTTAAGTAATGTGTTTTTGACCTCTTAGTTAGCTATCAAATTCATGCAAATCTGTTATGTGACATTTTAGCTAATTAAATACATAAGAGCTATAGCTCTTATTCTATATTATTTTTGTCTTTTCTTTCCACATCAGAATTTTTATCAGAAAGCATCTGAATTGATTCATTTGGAATACATGAGGAGATTTGTCCAACATGTGTCCTAGGGTCCCTTTGAACTCTCTAGTCTATTCAGTTCATGTGATACATAAGGATTATTGCTACGTGCCAGGCTCTCTGAGAAGCATTGGCTTAGAGCAGTTAATATGATTGACAGAGCCCTTTCTTTCCCTGAGTTTCCAGGCTTTTGGAGAAGATAGACATTAACTATGAAGACCTAAAAACCAAAACAGTGTTTATAGTTCCAAAGAGTTCCCTTATTTTACTGCTTGCCATTATTCTGTACCCACAGTGTCCTTGGGTGCTGGTCAAAACAAAGCTGGGTGTGATCTGCTTTGGCTGTATTCACCACATGCTTCAAGATGTGGTCTGTGCATGCTCCCCAGGCAACAACTCTGGTTCCTAGCCTTCTTTTTCCTGCCCAGGCAAAAAAACATGCACCTATCTAAGGCAGGGGTTGGCAACCATGGCTTACAGGCCAAATTTGGTTTATTGCCTGTTTTTTCATGGTCCACAAGCTCAGGATGGTTTCACATTTTTAAATAGTTGAAAGCGAGTCAGAAGAAGAAAATGTCATGACTTATATGAAAATCAAATTTCAGTGTCCATAAATAAAGTTATATTTGAATATAGTCATGTTTATTCATTTTTATATTGTCTGACTACTTTCTTGCTACAATAATAGAGCTGAGTAGTTACAACAAAGACTGTAATGGCCCATAAAGCCAGAAATATTTGCTATCTGGCCGTTTACAGAGAAGTGTGCCAACCCCTGAGCAAAGGTGCTCTATTATCTCTTTTCTGATTTTTGTCACCCATGAGTCACTGTAGAATGTGGGCCATATAATGTGCCATCCCCTTGCTATCCTTTTAGTTCCTGAATCTTTCCTCCAAGTGTATGACAAGTGTACTTTACAGAAACTCATAATTCATATTTAAAATGAGGGGGCATGATAGGCTTCTAGCAAGTCAGAGGAATACCATCCCTGTAAATGTAACTTTAGTTCTTTAAGCCTCACAACACGACACAATTCATGCATATATGCTTAGACGGTTTCAATTTTAAGGACAAAAACTCGTTCTTTTAAGCAGCTTTCCCATGCCACTATCTTGAATAGGCTGATTTTATGATATGGTTTAATAGGACTTTGACTCCCTAATTTTCTAAAATTATCAGGAGTCAAATTAAATAAACTTGACTACCAGCTTTATCTTATAATAGTTCTTTTCTAACCTTTTTGAGAATTGCTATAATTAGGACTACTTGGATAGTTGATATAATCTCCAAATGGCAAAGTTTGACCAGTATAGCTAGCTCTAGTAAGCATTTACTTATTTATTTAGGTGTGCTGTGTACTTACGGCAAGTCCCCAATATATGACAGTGATAATTGATCCATGGGAGTGGATTATATTATTTAGGATATATTTCTTCATCTTCCATATTTATCTCTATAAAGTATACATGATTGATTATAACCATCTAATATTTCCCATTTTAATATTTTCCTCTCTCAGATAATTATTGGATATATTTCCTTATATGAGAATTTCACATGCTATTTATTAAAATGCTGATTTTAAAATATAATGAAAATTTTATTTGATTCTCTTATATCCAGATAATATTGCAGCAAGTTAAATCATTTAGACCATTATTATTAGAGTCTCATTTCTGACAAATAATGTTTGATCATGAAGTAATACAGTTTGGGGCCAAGAGAAAATTATGTTTAACCTAATTCTTTGAATAATATCCAAATGCTTTCACCACCTTTCAAAGACACTTCTTTAATTGTTAATATTGAATGCAATTGTATATTTAAATAATGTGTGTAAGCAACAGGAATCTTATATTTGTCTTATGAGGAAAAGCATAAAATAAGCTATAAAACTGTCCCTCAAAACTTTAAAGAAGCAAAGTTACAGGTCTTGATAACTTTTATAGTATAGACAGTTAGTAGGGGCTAGGTGACACTGAACTGGAACCTCTACCTCTCAATTATTATTCAACCTTGAAAAAACTAGAACAATGGGCCTAATTTGTAACAAGCATCCTGGAAAACTAATATCATGCTAAAAGGTAGAGCTTTTCTTTTTAATATGTATTTTAAATTTTATTTTTTGTTATTTGTTTTGTCTTTATATTTTAGTTTCGATACATTTCTTTTTTTAATCTATTATAAAGTTTATTTCTATGTTTCTTTATTAGTTTCAGGTGTGTAAAACAATGCAATAAGGTAGAGCTTTTTGATCTCTGCTTCTGTCAGGTAGTTTCTGAGACAGAAGTATGTAGTGAAAGCAGGCCATGTGCTATGAGACAGCTGACCTCTTCTCTACTGAGCAGAATTGGTGCTGACATGTCACAGAGGTGGAAGTTGAAACCCAAGCATTTATGTGCTTTCCCCACAGCCTGTGGGTTAATCAGTATTTGAACCTGGGTCTCGGGGATCTTCTTTTGCTAAGCCTGCGACTAGACCAAAAGCATACATGGCTCAGTGCTCTTGACCATCTTGACCAGAACCACAAAGTACTGGAAATGTCTCCAAAATGGATGTTCTCTACTGATTTCCAAACCGTAGGTATGTCCTCTTAGGAAATTGTTAGGAAAAAATACGATGTCTCTAAAAGAAATTTCCAAGCCACAGGAAACTACGTAGAACTGAGACAATGTTTGACCTTGTGCCGACTTAATTTGTGAAATATTGTTGCCTACTTTTTTTATTCTGCAGCTTAAAGAACACAATTCCTGTGCCTTCAGATCTCTAAGGAAATTCAGTATGCAATTTCTCTAGACTAGAATATGAGTCAGAGATATCAAAAGATTAACTAGTTTCTTGAGATTTTAGTAATTGTACTAAATTACAACACTACTTAATGGCAGTATTCAGCATCGATTTGACTTGTTTTTAATATGCTTGCACATTGCCTTCCTAGAGTAAGACATTGATTCCAAACTTATTGTAGGAGTCTATAATTTCATTTTGAGTCCTCAGACATTTATTGAGTACCTGCTATGTCCCAGCCCATGCTATGCAGTGGGGTGAATGAATTATGAATTATTTACAGCCTTTGATCTCCAGAAGTTTATAGCCTATTTGAAGAAATAAATTTCTAAGTAAATTAATTTAATGTTATATAGTACAGGTTAACTGAAAAGCACTCGGGGTTATCAGGGAGATAATTAATTTAGTCCTAACGGAAAGACTCCAGAAAGGGGAAGCTACCCTAGTTGTAAGTTATGGTAGGACTAAGCTTTATTCAGGGCATATGAGGAAGGATAAATAGCCTGAGCAAACCCTTAAAGTATGAAATGGCATAATGTATACATTCTACAGTATACAGTAAAATATGGGTGTAGGGAAAGAAGATGAGGCTAAGGAGGGAGGTTAGGGCTAGGTCACAGGGGGACTGTTTCGGCTGCACTAAGGACCGTGATACTACGTGCAATGGGGTACCATTTAGGAGGGTTCTGTGGCAGTATCTTCACTTAAACTAGATTTCTTAGATTATGTGGTAGAGAGTGGTTCTAAAGATTTCTTAGATTATATTGTAGAGACTAGAGATAGGGAAAAAGGTAGGCAGCTGTTACACAGCCCAGACAAGAGACTGTGAGAACCTGATGGAGGACAGTGATAGATTGCCATGATGGAAATGGAAAGAATAAGACATGAGAAATATTTAGAAAACAAAGTTCCTGGGGTTAAGTGACTGGATTTGACATGGTTGAGGGAGAGAGGAAGTCTATCTAGGGTATGCGTTTGACTAGAGAACAAGTTGGATAGACAAAAAAATAACAATAAAGGAAAAGGAGGTTTGAGGATGCATGGCTAAAAAGATGAAGGAGACGGGTCATAATTCCATATGCATAACAACCAATATTTATATTTTGAAATATTTCTTTTTTAGTCTTTACTTTTCATATGTCGTGTACACAAAGTTCATACTACATTTAAAATGATCCATTTCTCTTTTATTTGACAAAGCATCATTTTTTGAAAAAAAGCATTTCATTATATTAAAAATTATTTTAAAACATAATTTTCAATAATTGCCTAATATTTCTGTTGATGGTTCTACCATATTTTCTTAGTATTAAACACCTATGAAATAAAACACTCACCTAGAAATTGATGAGCATTCCTTGCAAAGGCAGTATCTATAAACTACATAAAACTGAATGAATTCTACCTAAAGATTTAGTTAGATGGAAGTACTTGTAAAATGTTCCACAAGGAATCAGATCGATATTTCTTAGAAATAAATAGTTCACAGGAGTCCATCAAGTAACAAGATAAAAATATAAAACGTCTTCTTATTTTATTTAAAAGATCAAAGTATGTCATTCATACTAACATAGTAACGACAATGTAGTCTGTTTAGAATATGGCCTTGGAGTTGGAAAGGATATATGTATATTCAAGAACAAAAACAGTGATACTTGTCATTAACCTTTTTCCTATTATGTCTAGTAATATGATTCAGAGGAACAAAGTATGCAGATTAAAGAAATACACATTTCGCTAGAGCTGGCCTTAGGCAAATCCACACTGTCAATCATATGAATAAAATATAGGCTAGGCTGCCTAGTGTTTTTCAAAATACGTAATAAATGAAATACAAGAAATGAATATGACCGCATATTTATAATTCTCACTTCTTGGTTGGTATAGTCTAGAGTTATTAAATATGCAGACAATGTTTCCATTATTTTGGGGTTTCTTCTTTTTTTTTTCCATCTTCTCAATAGGGAATTTTGGTATACATTTTTGCCCTTTGGTTTCATCTTTTGGTAGCTCAAGAAAAATGATATGTAGGTGGTTTACACTCAACGCCAGAATCAACACTCCTGTTTCAAAAAACTGAGGATTTGAAAGCATTTTTCCTTCTCATTGGGATTTACCCGAGTATTTATGTATCCTGTAATGGTTGGCGCCAGTAATATTATTCCTTCATATTTTTGGATACTTTTATTTAGAATAATGTGCTTCACAACCAAGAAGCAATCTACTTATAAAGGAATGAATACAACATTATTTCCAATTATTTTTCTTTACATCACTGTGGAAGTTGCATTGCAGTCTATTTCATTCATATGTCTTGTTTTCCTCAAGTGGAAATTCTAGTAGTTCAAAGGGAACATGATGTATTTAGAACTTCTTAATCTTTCATTGACTAATGAAGACCAGTTCAAACAAAGAACATTCTTTGTATACAAAATATTGGTTCACTGTAAGTTTGGGCTTAGTAACTTAGACCTTTAAGATTTGAGTGGGGATCAACTGTTATGAGTAGACACTTCAGGTACTTTTTATGCAAACATAAGTGGACAGAGAAAAAAATCCTACTTGTCCCAAGGCATAAGAGTAGAGCTATACTGTAGAGTACATGGTGTTTCTGCGGGTTTCAGCAATTAGAGGCTATCTGATCAACAGATTTTTCTGCAAAATAAAAGAAGCTCAGATTTTCAACAATTCCTTTTTTTGGTTAAGCAATATTTCTGAGCATATGACATAGCAAAAACTGGAAATGCATTTATGAGAGAAAGAGGACAGAATATTTTAAATGGTACCCTCATAGGAAACTTTAATATAAACCACTGTGAAGGATCAGGTTATATCCAGTATAGATTAAAAACACTTGCATTCTTAACTATAAAAATGGCAAAAGGCATTGGAAATGACTAATAGTCTTTAATATGTGTGAATCAAGCATTTGAAGAAGACAAACTACTCAAAATTCTACAACACAGCACATGGAGTTTGCACAACTTGTTTTGTTGTTTTTCATTAGATCACATGTTGCTGACAATGCATGGTTGGTCCACAAAACTTGGGAATATGTATTAGCCATCCATGCTGGTCTACCCCTGCCAGTGTGAAGGAAATACATGAGCTGCAGACGCACTTGAAGTCAGGAAATGGGGAAAATTATGGGAAGTTACTATTTGAGCGAGCTTTAGTATAAGGCAATTCTCTATATTAACATTAAGTGTTCATTATTATTTAAGCCTCCTTTGTCTTAATATAGTTTTGTTAAAGGCCACAATGCTTACAACATCCATCGTACATGTGTTTACAAGAGCCATCATTAGCCTATGGCCTGGGCTCCATGCCACTGGCTCCTTCATTCTGGCAAAAACACATTGACCACTGTGTAAGGAGAATTTCAGTTTCTTGCTTGACTAAGTTAGCTTCTGATTTATACATTAAGTGCTTTGTTCTTTTAAGGAATATAGCATACATCTCTCAATCAGTATTATATAAGCTTCATCTTGAAGACATATTTATTAAAGAAAAGAGTGAATTATCTTTTAAAGTTCTGGCAGATCTACCCTAATAAAATTTATGCTGGACCATAAATGTCAACACTATCTAGTGTTCCCTTGATGAATAATGGAATGTGTGATGAGGCCCCATGATGGCGTAGTTGACTTTTCTCTGCCAGAGAGGCTTATTATGTTCAAAACCGTTAATATAGGTTCTAGAGAGACAGGCTCTCAAAACTAAGTCCTTTGCAAATAGGTGACTCCTCTCTTTAACCTATCTGAATATGGCAGAAAATGGCCTCCTGTAGCCATCAGGCAGAGAACAGTCAATAGCAGTGTTATCAGTCAGAGGGCAGCACAGCTCTACTTTCTCAGGCTTTGGGTTCTGTCTATGGAGCTAACCTATGCTCAGGAATCTGTTTTCAATTATTTTATATTTTAAGAAAAACAAAGTGCCCTTTGTCCAAACCAGAGGGAAGTCAGAAGCCTGGGGTGCAAAGCTGACAATGGCCGATTGATTTAGATGTGTTTTGTACATGCGAGTAGAAATATTCTGACAGGTATCTGCATGAACATGAGCACCATTTAAGATAGTATTTTAACCAGATATGAAAAGCAAAATGCCTCGTATTTGTGGGCAGAGATCTATGTGCAAAATGACTTTTTTGTACCAAGAATGTGTGTACCTTTTGAGAAAGGAAACAAGTAACTTGTGTTGCATTTGGACCATAATAACACTCAATATGTAGCTATTGAACAAATTAATGTATAAAAGAATGTGAAAATATGAACTGTGTACAAAGCTAAGGAACTAATTGTTTTTTACATTTGTGTTTATGCGGTTTTCTTTTTCTTTTCTTAACAATCTAGGTTTGTATGGAGAAAATTCAAATTGAAAGATGCAATAATCTCTTTCCCTATCTATTGGCCACATTCCCATCTCTTATTCTTTAGGGTGGCTACTGAAATTTTGTTCATTTTTAACAAAATGGATCATATTTTATGTATTGTTTTGCACACTGTTTTACTTCACTTAATATTTATTGGAGATTCCCCCCCACATTTACCCAGATTACCACCTTTACACATATGCACCTATTTCATCATTTCATTTTTTTTTTTAAATTTACTCTAAATATTCTAATCTACTGCATTGGTTAACAAGAATGAATTTCCAGCTCCCAGTTGATAGGCACTAGAGTTGCTTTCAGTTCTTTTAAAAATAATAATTACAAGTAATGATGAAATAAGCATCCCTCAGCATATTTTCTTTGTGCCATTATCTTAGAATACATGTAGAATAAATTACTAGAATTGAAATAAATGAAGTGAAGGAATATGCATTTTTAAATCTGGATTGATATCCATTCCACCATTGGCTTATGAGAATGCTTGCTTCTTCGCATCTTTATCAAACTGGCCAGTAACAAACTTTCAGTCTTAGCTAATATGAGAAATGACAAAAACAAATGAATGTTGTTTTAATTTGAATCTCTATCATAATTACTCAGGTTGAGCATTTTATGTTTATTGACCGTAATTTTTTTTCCTGTGAATTACCCAGGAATGATTCCTTTAAAGATATCAGATAACAATCTGTGCAGTATGTATGATAAGATGCTGTAACTGAGAAGAAAAGCACCTTCAAAACCTAGATGGAAATACTTTCTTCTTGCCTTTATGCAAATATTATTCATTATTAAGCCAATTCAGGAAACTCTATCTAAAAGCTGAAAGAAGTAGAATGTAGATTTTCTCCAGAACCAGCTGCGATGAATACTGAAAAAGAAACCTCCTCTTCACTGGGTATATTTTTGCTATTTATTACCCACAAAAGAAGAAATTCCAGAAATAATATTGTACATTTATTGTGATATATGCCTTTTGTTTTATTTATTCATTAACTTTTAGTTATTGGTGGTTTATTATGTGCAAAACCATCAATATGGGATCTAGAAAGGCAAGTAACCATATAAAATAAAATAAGACAATTAATTAAACAAAATCCTTCTTTATAAGGCACTTATGGTGCTTTTGAGAACAAACAGGTGAAGAAAATAAATAATAGGTTAGAGATCTTGCGTACTAAGAAATTTGGACTTCACTTGAGGCAATAAGAAGTGACTGCAGATAAGTGACAATATTCAAATTGCTCTTTGAGCAAATTATTCTTAAAGCAATGCAGATGAAGAGAAGAGAAGGACTAAAGGGAGAAAAATTAATTAAGAGGCTATTACCTTCTATAGGTAACAGATAATAAAGATTAAGACTCCAGCAGTAGCAATGGGAATAGCAAGCTGGGGACTACCAGTGGGGTTGCTTGGGAAATGCACAATTGTCAGGAACAGATGCTGCATGGGATGGAGCCATTAAAGCTGGGGAAGGATGAGTTCCAAAAAGGAGGGGACATCAAGAAGGTAAAATGCTATAGACTAACGGAACGCTTTACCATAGCCCATCTTTATTCATCAAGTAGAAAGAGAACATGTCATTATTGTCTTCATCCAATCAATAAATAGTTATTGAATTCCTGCTATACCAGGCACTTTGCTATGTGCTGTTGATAAAATGGTGAGAACAATTGACAAGGTCTTTACTTTCACCTAGCTTAAAACTTACCCAGAGAGAGCACTAAATCAAAAGAAATAACGCATTTTGCTCTGAGAGAACTACCCCTTTGCCGTTGTTAGATAATGTGCTTTAAATAAAACTAACTTTCCACCAACGCCATGAAATAGTGTATTTGATCTAATACCAGACCTATAGGAGTGAAGAAGGTGCGTTTCTCCCTCTGGCCACAGTGATTTTCCAAGGATAGCATAGGATCCACGGTGGCCAACCATAGCTGGTGAGATTTCATTCTGGTTCTTTTATTTCAACTCTCAGAAAAACAGATTCTCTTCCCTACATAGTGGTAACCTGGAGTTATGAAGTATCTGAGTTGTGGCAGCCAACTTACAACCATGAAGTCGACCTTGCCTGTGATTTGAACAATAATTTTCTACAATAAGTAGAAAGCAGAGCCAAGAGTTAGGGAGAAAAACCATGTCCTGATGATATCACTTGAGTCTGGTCAAGCTCTGACCAAAGCTATATTTATTCCTGAACTCTTGGGTTAGGTGAGCAATAAATTCTATTTTGGTTCAAACCAGTTTGGTTTGGATTTTCATTTACTTATAATCAAAAGAAGTCTAGCCATTATAACTCAGCTCTAAAAAAATGTCCTGTCCTTTTACCCCAGACAGCTAAAATTTTGTAATTTATTTTCTCTAAACATTTTATTGCAAAACTATGGTGTATTGCAAAATTTGAAGCATTAGAAATCTAAGAAGAATGCTATTTCTGTGGAAATAATTAAATGACTACCTATGGAAAGTTACAGTATCTTCCAGTCTGTTTTAAATTATGGTATAAAGTTCATAGCTGAATGTTCTTCAATTACCAGAACTCAGAGAAGTCTGCAATTTGGGCTGCTACAAACCTATGTTTATTACTGTGTTGACATAGCAAGAATATTACTGAGTAATTGTTTTATTGGAAAATAATTGAAGTTCATTGTTTATGTCTAGGTAAAATTATTTTTTTAAATTAAATAACTTCTGTTTTTGAGAATGTCCCATTTTGGTGGGGCAGGTGAACCCATAAACCACTAAATGCACTAAAATCAGTATTTTTGTTGCCTCGTCTTTATCTTTACGTTTTAAGCATTGTTCACTTGGAATGCATTCTCAAGTGTCATGTTCAGATGTATTCTCATCTGGAAACAATGACAACACTGATTGGGTATTTTGAGGATTTTTTTCACACTATGTATGGTCATCATTCAGAATTAGCTTGGAAATCCAGTATTAGACAGAGTCAGACTTTCAGATATGAGTAAATACAGTGATGTTTTCCTAACTCAGAGTTTCCCTCCCCTGCAACTATAATATATACAGTTTTACTTGTATATGTATTTTTGAGCAACCACAAGGATTTCAATTCCACTATCCTATAGTCTTTACTTTAGGGACTAGTTAGAAAAAGAAGGTACCAGAACTTGGCCATAGAAAGGTAACATAACTTTGTAGAGCTTCTTTCTTTTCCACTAGTAAAGACTTGAGAGATAAATAAAATTGAAAAGAATCACCTAAGCTTCTCATAACCCAATTTTTAACATACTAAGTATGAGGCTTAAAGGACTACCTTTTCTAACTATTTCACAGGCTTATCAGGAAGAATAAATAAAATAAATTTATGAAAGTGGATTGTACACTTTCAAGTGCTGTACAAATTTAGTCATACTTCCTCTTTGGGTTTCCTAGAGACGATGCGTGGTCATGGCCAGTTGGGCAGGCAGTACATTGCACAAGAGTATCAGAGCATATCACATAGATTTCTATATCTATGTCAATAATTTTCTGGTAAATGGCAATAAAGAGAGTTTTGTTCCATCAGGAAAGGGTGCCTTTTTAAAATTCTCACAAAGATCCTTTGTATGGTGATAGAGGAAGTATTACCCTGACCTCTTTTCTATCCCTTTCTCCAATCCAACAGCTACCCCTTTTACTCAACCCTATAGGAATCTATGTTTGTTCCTATGTTCTCTCTTGTAGTGACCTTGTTAGTCATTCAGCCCCCTCAAATAGATAACAAGCAACTGGAAGACAGAGAGTGTGTACCACTCTGTTTTGTGCTTGCTATGTACTATTAATAGATACCACATATATTTACTAAATAAAATGGGTCTGGCTTCTAGTATTGGATATGCTGCTCATTAGCTTTGTAACTTTAAGCAAGTCTCTTAACCTCTCTCTATCTCACTGTCCTGCTAGAAAAATGTTTGAATAAAGGAGAACAATTAGAATTGAAAATATGCCATGTATTTTTCTCACCTAACTCAGAATCTTTTGTCTTTTGTACTAAGATGGAAAACATGTACTAAGGAGGACATTTTGGCAGTTGAAACTCAAATATATATAAGAAATATGTGTGTATGTGTGTGTTTCATTCTTGACATTAAATATCCCTGACCAACTTTAAGAAGTTTTGTAACAAATGATCATGGTCAGGAAAACGCTTGGCAAGTGAAATTTGGTTATTATACAGTGGTTTAACATTTTACAAATGCCAAATGTAATCAGTGTTTGACATTGCACATAATTCACTGGATCTTTATTTCATTTTTATTACAAATGTATGGATTAAGCTTCAGGGTATATGGCTTCACCACACAATCTGTAACTATTCTGGGACTATGAAATGGAGAGCTGTACAATTATCTCATTAATTTGAAAGTCAATATACAGAACTTAAGTGCCAACTCCTCCTGAGCAGTAACGTCATAATCTTAATCATCCTGAAGATTTCGGACTGCGGGCAGAGCAGAGTATCATTAGGGTCTGGGTGGAAGTAGCAAAAAAGGAAAGGGGCTATATGAGCTGGAAAATGATGGAAGTCAGGAAAGATGTGAGTCACAGAGAACAGTTGTTGAAAGATGCTAAAGCTCTTGATGCCTTAATATTTAACAGACTGAGTTACAATATCCTGTAACCAATGTAGGTCATTTTGTAATATGTACCTTTTGATACATACAAAACACGAATGCTTTTGTAACCACTGCCAATTTTGGTATATTATTCTGAAGGGTCATTCGTAGAGGAACCCATTATCTTCTGTGTATATCCACTATACAAGGTTTTGTTGAGCTTTATTTTCTGTAGGTTGTATTATAAAACATATTTTTCCAAATTAAAATTAGAGTATTACATCGGATATGGCTTTCAACACTTACATGTGCTTTTCCTACAACTGTGAGATTAAAATATATTCCTTTGGGAGATGTGGCCCTCTAATTTAGAATCATAAGTCTGTTGGGTGTTGAAGAAGCAACACGTACTTTAGAGAATGACAACTGAAATATGACATGTAACAGAGAAACACTTGATTTAGAATTATTTCTGTGTAAAACTCTTGAGTTATTGAGAAGTTCACCTCATATGAGGTAAACACAAATCCACTGGCAGCAGAGAGTGGCCACACATATTTGTAAAGTGAATACTGGACTAAAAGTATTAATTGTCTTACATGTGACAGCAACAGTCCTAAATGCATCTGCTTCAGTGTAGAGAAAGGAACATATTTTACTACTGTGTCACCCTTTATAGAATGACACAAGCAGGCACCTGCTATGTATTTCAGTTGAATTAATCAGTGATTTTTAAAGACCTGTCACTGAACTTGTGCCAGACTGACTGGAGGAGAATCATCCAAGGAGCTTGTTATAAATAAATCCACCCGATTCTCTCCCCAATATCCTGAATTAGAATCCTTGTGGGGGAGAGTCTAGGAATCTATATTTTAAAACAGCTTTGGTAGTAATTCATATCACCAGGTTTAGGAACCACTGGACTAAATCTTATTTCACATATTAGTAGCTGTGTAATGAACTCTCCCTCACCACAACATTGTATGTAACTAATACTCTCTTCTGGGAAAATAACTGAACATTTTGATCATGGAAATTCTCTTAGGAAAGTAAGCATTAATGAATGAGAAAGTACAGTCTCAGAACTGGGCCATCCTCTGTCAGTTCCCTGCAGATTAAGCAGTTTTTGTCTGGAATCTTAATTGCCCTGATGGCTGGGTCATGAAATTGGAATCTTCCTGAAGTGGAGGTACATAAATAGACTTTTACTCATTTTCTGGAACAAAATGAAAAAGTCTATATTCATTCATACCAGAAAAAAAAAAAGTTCTCTTTAAATTAAAACATCTTAATACTTCAAAATAGGCCAGCCTTTACTTGACTACTGCACAACACGAAATATTTTAAAAGAAGTTGTATGACTCACAGTAGCTCATACATTGTGAAAAGTTCACCAAAACACCCATGTTTTTAGTAATTCCATGCAAATAAGTCACAACACATATAAGTAATGTGAATTTAAAGGTGATACTTTTACTCAATTTCTTGATATCAAGATAATGGGGATTTGGAGACAAATTGAAATGCCAGACAGTCTATATCAGAAAAACCCTGTTAAATGAGAACTTTTACAAATGTACATGAACAATGATTGAAAAAATAGTTTTTAATAGGAGTTATTGTTTTCTTCACTTCATGAGATTGTGAGCTTAACTAGAAAGTTCATTCATTCATCACCCAGCCAGCAACTTATACTGGGTGTCTACTATGGACCAAGAACCCGTCAGCCTGAGCACAGAACTAGAGTAGCTTCCATTTAATTAAATCTTTCCTCCCCATTAAACAATTGTTTACAAAATCTGAATAGAACTAAAAGATATATTTATTCATTCATTCACTTAAATATTTTTTCTTGATTATCTTGCATAGCACCATACTATGCTTTATTTAAATAGATTTAAAAGTTACATAGACGGCTTCTTTTCTAATAGGTTACAAGCTATAACAAGTCATTGAAATGACTAAATAATGTGTTCCTCAAATAGGAGAAAATAAATGTTTTACTTTCAGCTTCCTTATAAGAAAGATAAGGACAAAAAGAAAAGAAAAAAAGAAAAGAAAGAAAAGGTGAGGGGAGCCAAAGAAATACAGGTACAAATTCTTTCCCAGTAGAGTTATACGTGGATGGATAAAGTGCATGGTCTCTTTTAAATCAGCAGAGAGGTGATTTGAAAATGTAATCTATATTTGCCCATGAGATGGAATCCCATAGACATTCATTATAAAATCGCTCTTGTATGCCTTCAAGGTCCTTCCGTTTACTTCACCCTACTCACCTATCACAAATCCAACCCTCTTCAGGTCCAAGCTGGCACCAGTGTTGCTGAATGTGTCTGGAGGAAAAAATAATAGACACACTGATTGTTTTCTCTTTAAATTCACCTTTGTGCTTCCCAACAATCACACTATTTTTCCCCTAAATCTCTTACCTTCTGACTTTTTCATATCTTTCCTCTCCCCTCAAACTCCTAACACCGTCTCCATCTACACTTTCAAGTGAAATCTCTTTTAATTTCAATAAACTATTTCTGCCTGACAAAACTCCCCAAATTTAATAGCTTGAAACAAATGGAAAAAAAAGATTTATTATTTCTCACAATTGGTGGGTCAGGAATTTGGGCAGGACTGACTGAGAAGTTCTTCTGTACCATGTGTAGCAGCTAGCATTATTTAGCTGGGAGCCATGCTGGCCTAAATTTCCAAGATGGCCTCTCATCCCCAATCTTCTACATATGTTCCCTAAGCATTAAGTAACCTGGATTTCCTTAGAGCATGGCAGCTGGGCTCTAAAAAGAAGAAGCAAGAAAAAGATTCTCACTTCTTAAGACCCAGGATTGGAAATTTCAGAATGTCATTCCCTCCTTATTCTGTTGGTCAAAGTAGGATACCAGGCCAGGTGGATTCAAGAGAAGGAAAATAAATGCAACCTCTTGATGTGAGAAATTGTATGTGAATACAGGGTTGGGAGGCACTGTTGGTAGACTCAATTGAAAACTCTCTAACACAACTAATTAAATATTAGTTACCATGTCCTACTGCCTTACCCGTATGTGTGTCCACACATCCATTGCCTCATGTTACTATCGATGAATTTTCCCACACCTAACAAAGGTCAACCCTCACTTTTACATTAGAATCCACATTCACCTACCTGTTGGCAAGTAAAGTTATTGTAATTTCTCTCATCTTAAAAAATTAACAAAGAAACAAAAAATCTTCTTCTGAATCCTTATTTCTTTCCAGATTTGTTGTGTTATAGCAAAACCCAAACAGTTATCTATATTCATTGTCTTCAATTCCTCTGAATCTATCCCCTCTTGAAACCACCCCAATCAGGTTTTGTTTCAGCCATTTCACGAAAACAGCCCTTCACTCTATAACCATATCAATGCAAGTATGCCAAATACAATTCTCTGCTCTCATCTCACATGATCTATCAGGAGCATGTGGCTTGAATGCTCCTTCCTCCTTAAAACACTTTTTTCGCTCTCTCAAGTTTGAAGATAGCATACTCTCCTGATTTTCCTCCTACTTCACTGGTGGCTCTTTTTCAGTATCCTCTGTTTATTTCTGCTCATTTCTCAGCCTCTGTTCCAAAGCGTGGTCCTTGATTCTCTTCTCAACTTTATTCACATCTCAAGATTTTATGATTCGCTTTCTGAAAGCTCTAATACTTATATCTCAAATTTAGACCTCCTTCCCAAAATGCAGACTATATCTAACAACCCACTTGAAATCTCCACTTGGATATCTAATCAGAATCTCAAACAGGGCCAAAGTGAACCACCAATCATGTCCCCAAATGGTCTTCCCACAGATTTCCCAACTCAATAAATGGCATCTCCAACTTTTCAGTTGCTCTGATCAAAAATTTGGAATCATCTTGAGATCTCTTTTTCTCAAAATCTTCACTGAGTTTGTCCTCAAGTCCTGTTGGCTCTCCCTTTAAAATTCATCCATAATCCAAATACTTATCAATATTATTTCTCACCTACATTTCTCTATATAGTGTCCACTCTTGCTTCCTTCTGGTCTATTCTCAACTACCGGAGACAGAAGAGTCTTTTTAAAATGTAAGTCAAATGATTTCACTCTTTTACTTAAAAACCTTTGGTGACTTCCTCTTTCAATCACATTAAAGTATAGTGGCCTCCAATGCCCTACAGTCTGCCGTGCTATCATGTCAGTCTGTGCCTATGATCTCATCTCTCACCATTCTGCCCCTTACTCATTCACTCCAGCCACACTGAAGACCTTTTTGTCTCCAACCCACCAGGGATACTCTCATCAAAAGGTCTTTGTAGTTACTATGCCCTCTGCCAATAACACTCCTTCACCCTTGCCTTATTAAACATAAAGCTTTTATTGTACTTGTCTATTTGTTTATTGCACATCTCTCCCTATCACAGTATAAGCTCCATGAAGGCAGGGACTTTTATCTGTTTTATTTGCTGTTGTATCCCCAGCACCAGGAATAGCACCAGGTACATGATAGATACTCTATAAATAGGTGTTGAATTAGTAAACTTCCATTTCCTTTTTGTTTGTTTGTTTGTTTTGTGTTTTTGCAAATCTTATTATTGTTATTAGTTTCAGGCATACAAAATAACAATGATTATACATTTACACCCCTCAAAAAGTGATAACTCCACCGAGTCTACTACCCCTCTGACACCGTACATAGCTATTACAATACCATTGATTATATTCCCTATGCTATACTTTATATCCTGTGACTATCTACCAGGGTTGTCAAAAAAATATATACACATGACTTGTATTCATCTTTAGTTATTGGCATATATTGAATATTATAATTTTAATACAATTTTTTCCTTTCTTAAAATGTGTGTCCATTTTTTGTCTGTCTGCTGTCTGTCTGTCTGTCTCTCTCTCTCTCTCTCTGTCTCTCTGTCTCTCTCTCTCTCTATATATATATATGACATGCGATATTTTATATTAGTTTCAGGTGTACAGTGCAGTGGTTAGGCATTTATATAATCTATGAAGTGATCTTCCTGATAAGTCCAGTACCCATCTGACACCCTACATAGTCTTTACATTATTGATTATATTCCCCATACTGTATTTCATATCCCGGTGACTATTCTGAAATATATTTTTATTATGATGATTTGTACGATAGAAATTGCTAACCAGTTTTTTCAACACACCTTTGGGTGAGGCTAAATTGTGATGCTTGTTTTGTTCCATATTTATCATTACTAGATTCTGTCTGTCCTTTGCACATGTTTCATGCTGCTTATGTTAATATGGATTTGTTAATGGGTTGTAACAAATGACAGAGATAGTCACCCCTTTTCTTCTTAGGCCCAAATTTCTCATTCTCCCTTGCTTATTCTTAAACATCCGTGGCAAGCTACTCACAAATTACATCCTGGTTAGCTGAGTGACAAGAAATGGGAGCTATTTTAAGTAGTTTTGTCAGGTCCTTTTCTATGTACTATTTCCCACTTGTATTTTCTCTCAATTTCTAGGATTTGGGGATTTCTAAAATGCTTTACTTGGCTACCAATTCTGCCTGCCTTCCTAGTGTTGAATTTTGTTTTATCACACAGTTTCTAATTCTGTTTGATCACCTGTCCTTGGAGTCTGCCACTGTCTCAAGCGAGACATTTCTCTGTGTGAGAACCTGCCCCCAGCCCCAACAATGAGCAATGGTAACCAGCCTCTGGACATGCTCTTGAGGAATGGAGCAAATCTGATCATTTCAGATGAATTTTATAGTTTTGTCATTTTTGCTTAAAATGTTTCACTGGGATTTTGTTAGTATTATATCCTCTTATAAGTTGGAGAGAATTACTGGCATTCTTTTCAGATAAGAACATTTTATTTCTTATCATTCAAATTTTCTTGTAAATGCTTTACTATAGTTTCCTTTAACTTGGTAACATGTTTCTAATTAAGGGTAAGATTGGGTATTTGTGTATTAATTGCTGTTGTGAATAAGAGCTTTTTTTCATTGTATTTATGGGTAATATATGAGATGTAGTATACCCTTTGTTTGGGGGATTTTAGAGGGAAGGTAAATTTATTTGGCATCTGGGCAACTTTTAAAATTAAAAAAATGAAATATTTTAATGAAAATAGGACTCGAAATAATGACTATTTTTTTCACATTAGTGTTCCATTTTTTTGTCACTGTGTCAAGACATATCTGGAAAGAATCCAATGTGCATCCTTTTCCTGGAACATTTCCCTGCAAACTCTGGGTACAGGAAGCCTCCAGGAGAAAGTTGCTTTGAGATAGCTCTGGAGAGACGCAACTAGTATGAATATATTGCTCCAAAGAGAAATTTTATAGCTTTTTGTAACACTCAAAAGGGAAAAAATAAAAGTTGGTGACAGAAAAATAGCCAGTCTCACAGGGCATACTTTCTCTTTTAACCCAAGACTATTAGAGAAAGATTGGTGCTGTGAAGATAAACTCATAACCAGAATATCCCAAATAGAAATGGGGCTACTTAAGAGTCAGTCCACCAGAAAAACAATGGATTTCCTCATTAAATAGCTAACCTAATTCTAAGAGCATGGTTTGCTTGGTGTGAGGAAAGGGATTAAAATAGGATCCATTAGGGTGTTTTTATAGGAAACATCCCTGGCTCACATGCGCGTGTCCGCAGGCACACACACACACACACACACACAATCTTGGTAATTCTGCTTTTATTGAACAAGGAAAATTGTATTCTTTGAACATGCAACATTTGATGATGGAGCCAGATGTCAAAAAGCTTGTGGAGCTGGAGAAGGATACATTCTCAAGATTGAATATTTGCCATGGAAAATCCAAATACAGATCAAGGAATTTTTTTAAGTAAAGCATGTAACAGTCTATTGTTTGTAGTCTATTTAGAAGACAAAATATCTTATATGCTGTGGAAACAGTCATTAATCTGGAAATAAGATTGATTGTAAAACTTACCATTTCTTCCTCACCACCACCTATATTAACAATAATCACTTGACTGTAATGGCATTCATATTGTCACGTTAAATGTACACACGTTAAATGCCCCGTTCTCATTAAGTCCACTTTCTCCAAAGTCTAACTAACATCACACACTGAGGCTGAAACATTTGTCAGTTTTACTTTAGATACTTGATGGGTGTAAGAGTATTTTATTTTTCATCTCTGAGCACAACTTTACTTTGAGGAAAACATGGAGATTTTTATGTGTTGTATGTAAAGGAAAGCACTTGTTAATAAACACACTTCATTTTAAGATTTTAAGGAAAGCTATCCAAAAATTACAGCACAATGATAAGCAGACACATTGTTTTGTGTAAATAAATCCATGTGTTGGAGCACCGAGTCTAGGCTATCTTCCAAAGCTGCAGACCTTCAGTGCTGCCCTTGTTGCGTGCATATTCATGTGCTGAGCCAGCATGCTATGCTGCTTTGACTCAAAAGCATTGTCCATATCCAGGCATTAGGTCACTACCGAACACGCACCGCTGGAATGCTGTGACCTACATATGGTGTATGTGGTTTACATTTTCAGTAACTGGGAGGCAATTTAATTGTCTGACTCAATTACAGTAAGCGAGAGCCAGACTGCCAACTCTTCATTCACCTCACTGAAAACGGACCCCTCCAAGTCAAGCCCAATTCTCGAAGGAGAAGCTGAGTCAGCAAAGCTGCTCCTGAAGCACATATGTTCCAGTCTGTACCTTGAGAAAGCTGTTGGTTTTCCTTGATCCTTTATTGCCAGCTCTGGCTCTCTGAAACTGGTCAAACTCGAGGATTAACAGCACAATTGAGTTTGACTCTAGCAGAATGGAGATCCTAATTTTGGGCAACCGTTTCTTACATTAAAGCCAAAGGAAATATCACCCAGTAGGAGGAACCTTAATAAAGCTGAGTTTTGATTAAATTGGAAAGTGTACATTTTCCAAGCAGGACTGATATGCTTGGAATTCTACATTAGTCTTAGTCTCCACTAGAAAGCGGTAGCCTGTGCTTTTGGAACTAGACTACCTCATGTTCTCCGGTCAACTGCCTGAAGATTGGTTTGTTAAATGACTCATTCTTTGACCTGCCCAAACTGGCTTCTGACAAGAAGGTGCAGAATGTGCTTAGCCAGAGAACTGCCACCTAGGGAGAAATAGCCCAAGTGTCCACTGAGAAACAACCAGTCTAACTCAGTTCCTAATGAAGCAAAGAGTGTCTGTTCAAGTCACTTTCTTTGGAATGTGACAGTGAACATTAGATTTGGAGTCTTCTCCTCTTTGATAATTATGTTAAGAGAAAATGGAGATATTTCTCAGTGAGAGTGGTGATCAAACCTGACATCTACTATGAGAAGTTCGAGAGAAATGCAGATAAAATTCTAGTAAGGAAAGTAGAGCTAGAGTGAGAGGAGATCCTTTTCTATCTTTCATCTGCTCCGAAAGCAAATAATTCTGCAGCATTTATAGTAAATATCAAAATCCCCACAATTTGATGTAAGTAGGTGGGTCCCTGACACTACTTAGAAGTACTAGTAATTTTGAGGGAAACTTGTTTCTTTTTCCCTCACAAGATGATTGTATGTAGCAAAAGGAAGTCCCAGAGTGGGGCTGAAGAAAAGGCCATGAAAGAAAAATCTTACCTGTGACTGATGTTTCTTTTTTAATTTCATTTTTAATTGTAGTAAAAGATATGAAATTTATTATCTTAACCATTTTTAATTGTACAGTTCGGTAGTATTAAGTACATTCATATTGTTGTACAACAAATCTCTAAAATTCTTCATCTTGAAAAACTGGAACACTGCCAATTAAACAACAGCTCCTTGCTTTTTGTTTTCACGTTGGCTTCTTTTTTCAGTGAGAAATCACCACCAGTGAGTCCAGAACAGAGGCTTTTTATTTTTTAACCTGTTAAGATACCTATAGATGCAATAGAAAGTTTTTTTGCTACTAACTGCTCAAATTATTTGAAGAGGTTAAAATACATACAAAATGTAAGTCCAAGCAATGCATTTTTTTTGTTTATATATTACCAATGTCTTTAGGATCACATGACTATGTTTGAAAAACCAGTGAGCCAGGAATGACCATAACTTAGGCTTCATGACATTATATGTATTTAAAACATGATATAGAGTGGATGTAATAAGATACTTGTAAAGAGAATATGCCATTACCCATCACCACCAAATCATTGAAAGCTGTTCTACTTTATGAGGAAAATTCTAATCAATGCCAGTTGGCTCTTTCAGCATCTTCACTTGCCTTTCCATAGAGTACATTTTTTCAATAATATCTCATAATTTGGTAAAAAATAATTCATGTTAAGATTTTTGGAAATTTTATGCCTTGAAATATATTCTTAAAATAAGTGGGTCCACACAGTTTTGGGGTAAGAGTGGCAGAGAGTTGGGGAGTGTGGTTGAGTGTAATGGCCTTGGTACCAAATGAACCTGGTTTTGAGGGGAAAAAATTAATGAAATAATATATTAGTATAGTGCATGATATATAAGAAACAGTTAACAAAATTAGTGATTATTATTATTATCTTAAAAATAAGTAAATCATCATGTACACGCACCCACACATTGTCCTTTATTCACCCAACAGTCCTAGGATCTCCATGTACTTCTTTAGCATTAGGATCTGTAACATTCTTTTCTTAGATATAATTTAGAAAACACTGAACAGGTGAAGTAAGGGACCATTTAAAGAATGTGATTTCAGGGTCCCTGAAAGATCTCTCCTCACATGCTGAAGGCTGATGTTCCAAATACTATCTGCTTCATCTTATTCAATTTCATTTAATATTATGTTTAATTCTATTTCATTTAATATTTCATTTAATATTATGTTACTCTATCCCTTCGCTTTCCTTCCCTCTTCTTTTTCCTCTCCCTCACCCTCTCTCTTTCCCTATCTGGGCTGTCTTGGTGGGCTTCCCAAAGTCCCCAAAAACTTTGGTAGGGAGCTGGTACAAGCTACCCAAGGTCCAGTTCCACTGATTAGGCCTGCAAAGTCAGCACTTTCATCTGCTAATTATTTTTTAGCTTAACATTAAGATGCAAATGTTTCTGGAGGAATATACTTTAAGTTCTAGGTGGTAGCAATGTGTCTTTATTTTCTTCATTATTTGTGTGTGTGTTTTTTGCAACTAACATGTATTACTGTCATAGTCAATAAATAAATAAATATCTAAGGGAAAGAAAGAAATTGATAGCATGATTTGGAGAATGCTATTCCTTGGCAGGAATCAATCATTTGTTCCCTTTCTGTGACTTTTACCACAATTTCTAAGGATCTTGGCTGTAGGCAGAGGTGATGATTGGCTATCTGGGGTATGTATTCTATTATTCTTGTCTTTCATCTTTACGTTTCTGACAGTTTTCCTTAGGAATAAAAGAAGACTATGAAGTACTGCCACATAAGATACATATTTTTCCTTCTTGGGATTGGTACAGCTTGTAAATTGCAAATGTGACAATTATTTGATGTCTTTATCTGCTTTTTGGCCTTAGCAGTTTCCTCATACTTTCCCTTTTTCCTTCTCTAAATATGAAATTCCAGAATGTTTGAGCTTTTACCTCATTTTCTGTGGAAGCCTTCAGTATGTCACACCAATTTCCCATGTTCATAGGGATGTATATTTCAGTAGAATGGCACATTGATTTGTGCAATGAATAAGTGTAAACACTAAAAGCATTTTCTGATAATTATGTGCAAAAAAATAAAATTTACAAATACATCCTTAGAATCCGCTTAAAGTAGCAATTTCTCTGGCACATGGACATGTTTGTCTTCCTTGAAAAAATTTTAAATTCATGTCTATCCATTTGAAGAAACTGTGACAGAACAGTTATGACTTTTCCCAGTGAGAAAAAAAGAAATTAGTCTTTAACATTTTATTGACTCTGTCTGGTCAGATGTCTCAGCAAACACATCAGATTATGAAACACAAGTTCAATTCCTGAATCCATTTCTCCTTTTTTTTTTAATTTCTTGTTTTTTTAGACATTTGTCATTTATATCCCTCACAAAGTGATAATCCCCTCCCCCAGACTACTACCCCTCTGACATCACATACAGCCATTACATTTCCACTGTCTCTAATCCTAATGTCTCTAATCCTAATATCCACTGTGTATAATCCTAATATATATATATATATATATATATATATATATATATATATATATATATATATATATATAGTTACAAGAAGTGGAGTAACTAGATAAATATATAAATATATAAAATTATAGTTGACATTCATTATTGTTCAGCTTCACGTGTTACAGTGCAGTGATCAGGCGTCTACATCATCCCTCAAGTGGTCTCCCTAATAAGTCAAGTATCCATCGGATACCCTACATAATCTTTAAAACTTTATTGCTCTCACATTGCTCTGAAGTGGCTTTTTCTTTGTGAGGCAAGAATATTAGAGTTTCAATTAGTCTGGTATTAAAGAACTTGAGGACACTACCAGTAAACGTCTGGGCCATCATACCACACAGGCCTAGAAAAAAAGCAGCGTATTTTTCAGACTCAGAAAAACTCTCTTCAATAAAATAATTACTTGTCATACTGACAACTTGAATAAGGAAGTGGCACAATATTTTTCAAGTACTGAAAGAAAACAACTGCCAATCCAGAATCCCATGTGTAGTGAAAACATCATTAATAAAGGGGAAATCAAGACATACTTCAGTAAAGAAAAGCTACTATAATTTGTTATGAGCAGAACTACTTTAGTTGAATAGCTAAAGGAAATTTGCCAAAAGTAAAAAAAATTATAACAGAAAGAATCTTTGAACATCAGGAAGCAAGAAAGAACAACAGAAAAAGTAAAAATATGTGTAAAGATAGTAGACTTCCCTTTTCTAATTGACTTTTCTCAAGTATATTTGACAATTTGAAGCAAAAAATATAAGTCAGATGTGATTCTAAATTTGTATGGAGGAAATTTTTAAAACACTTATATTATAGATGGGAGAGTAAAGGCATGTAAATGGACAAGTTTCTGTATTTCACTTCAACTGATAAAGTGCTAACGACAATTGACTGTTGAGCTATATGAGCAATGTGATGATGCAATAATGATATGTATGACTCCATTTACACAATATTCTCAAAATGACAAAACTATAGTGATGGAGAACAAATTAGTGGTTGACAAGCATTAGGGATAGTAAGAGGAAGGAATGAGTGTGACTATAAAGGGGTATCAGGAGGGAGATTTTTGTGGTAATGGAATAGTTTTGTATCTTGATTGCAAAAGTAGTTTTATGAATCTACACTTAATAAAATGGCACAGACTATACACATTCATTGTAACAATGTCAATTTCTTGGTTTTCATACTGTACTACTATTATGTAAGATGGAACCATTGGGGGACACTTGGGGAACTGTGCATAGATCTCTCTCTACTATCTTTGCAACTTCTTGTGAACCTATAATTGGTTCAGTATAACAAGATTTAAACAAAAACTTGCATCATCGATCAACATGGTAATAAATTAACTAACTTTTGGGAATAGGTTCAGAGTGAAGAGATTTTTTTTTCTTTTTAGAGTTTAGTAAGTCTAAAGCTCAGCAAGATGGAGTCATTCAAGGGGGGGGGGTTATTTCCATGTAGAACTCCCTCGCATTAAATAAATAATGTACCTGTGTTTTTGGTTGTTTTGTTTTTGTTTTTGTTTTTTGATAAACATGATACTTGTGTGGCAGGGTGAAAGTTCAATAAAACATGGTTCCCACCCTCTGTAGGCCTAATGACTGGTGGGAACATATAGTCATGTAAGAAATCTAGAGCCGTAAAGTGCTATGGATTATGTACTGTTTGTACAGAATTAAGAATTCATGACAGCTATAGCACTATCAATGCTTCCTAGGGACCCCAGAGCATGCTTTCTGAAGGAGGGAATCCTCCAGCTAAGACTTGAAAGATGAATAGTTCTCCACGTAGATGAGGATGGGGAATAGGACACATTATTTTTCTTTGTAAATTTAGCACCTAGAGTCAATGCTGCTATTAAAGAGGTATTCCATAATGTGTGAAGCTTTGAGTAATCAGGATTTTATCGACAGAGGGAGTTGGACTTTAACCATGAAAGGCAGAAAAAGAACAAATTTTCATTTTTATTTCCCTGCGTAGGGCTCTACCAGTTTCTATGACAATTTATAGAATCTATGGTGGAAATAGACCAAACTTAATATATTCCATCTTTTTCAGTCATGCACATACGTGGAGATTTCCCCAAGATGACTGACTGTGTCTTACATATTCCTCTGGTGCCCTCAGCCAACTTATTGACATGGAAGCCTAGAGTTACCATAGTTGCTTTTTGGAAATACGATCAATTTTTTTTATGAATTTAGTAAGGGTGTTATTTTTTAATGCAACTGAAAGTTTATAAATGAAACTTTGAATGTATATCCATTGTTTAACTTTTGCTTTCTGGCCTTAAACTAAAAAGGTTATTTGATTATAATAAAATATTATGTTGTAAAATATTTAATATAAATATTATTCCATAGCATAAACAAATGAAATTTGCTAAACTTAAATTTCCCATTGTCTTTTGTTATTAAAACAATTTCCTACACTTTCTTAGCTTTTAAAATGTTATTTCCATTATTGTCCCCAAATCCAGGTACATAACTTGGATGTTTCTCTCTAATTCTCTGTAGATTCAGCTCTCCCTTCTTCATTCACATAGGCAAACCCAACAGTTGGAGGGAAGAAGGAAAATAAACAATATAATGGGTTGGCGCAGAAGGAAATCTACTGCTCTTCTATGATATGAATTTAAGCTAGAGAGAAGTATACACTGCAAAGTGTTGGCAGAGTTGGTGCATCCTAGAATATCATTCACTTTTATATTTTCCATGAGCCTTGGAACCTCTAGTCAGGAATTATGTGGACATTCCAATGTTTTGAACTGGATTTATATTCTTTTTCCTCAAAGAAGTCTATGAAGTGTTCAATTTGGATTTATCTAGTTAATATAATCCATTTAAATGAACAATTCAGATGATTTACATCACAAACTATAAAATAAGCAACTTCTGAAATTTTCACTTTTTTGGAATTCTATTTGTGAAATAATGAGAAATGCAAGAGTAACACATTCAATGTTCATCACTAGAAATGACAAATGCACATAAAATATACATACACAAATGTGATAGATGTATATACACAAAATAAATATATATGTATGTATTATAAATAGATGTCTTTCTTTTTTTTTTTTAAAGATTTTATTGGGGAAGGGGAACAGAACTTTTTATTGGGGAACAGTGTGTACTTCCAGGACTTTTTTTTCCAAGTCAAGTTGTTGTCCTTTCAATCTTAGTTGTGGAGGGTGCAGCTCAGCTCCAGGTTCAGTTGCCATTGCTAGTTGCAGGGGGCGCAGCCCACCATCCCTTGCGGGACTTGAGGAATTGAACTGGCAACCTTGTGGTTGAGAGCCCACTGGCCCATGTGTGAATCGAACCGGCAGTCTTCGGAGTTAGGAGCATGGAGCTCTAACCTCCTGAGCCACTGGGCCGGCCCCTAGATATCTTTCTTGTGTGTGCTAATAATTACTCCTTCATGCCAGTCACTCTACTCAAAATTGTGTTCATTTTTTCATTTCATCATCATAAGGACCCTATGAGATATATAATATTGCTGTCACCATTTTATAGAAGAGACAACTGAAGGTCAGTAAAGTTAAGTGACTTGCTCAAGTTCCTCAGCTACTAAGGAGTAGAGCCAGAATATTGAGAAAAAAAAAAAAAAAAGCTGGCCTGACTTTAGAACCCACATACTCAGACACTAGGTACCCTATACAACCCCACTGAAGTTCTCTAAGCATAGCAATATGCATGGGAGTATGTATTTCTTAAACTTGGTTACTTAATTTTTTAAAAACGTAGTCTATATTTCTCAAATGGTGTATTGAAATTAATTCATTATTGAGAATTCTTCTTAAAAGCTATTTTACAGCAAATATCCCAAATGGGGGAAAAGTGATATTTTCAAGGGATAGAAATTAAACAATCCATATCGCCATGTTTCCCCTGGAAACACCACGTTTTGGCTCAGTGCTGGACAAGCATCAGGACTGGGCAGGCTCTAGTAGATGTCCAAGAGCCCCTTTATGATTGTTTAGCAGGAGGTACTTGAGCAGAGTTAAGCCAGGCCCTTGTGTGAGTCCTGGCCTCTCCTCTGTGAACAGCTAATAGAAGATAGGCTTCATGTGTTCTAGTGTGGGAGAATTTTAGAACATGGCATGGTCTTTTTAGTCACATGTTCACATATGAGCTGCTTCACAGAATGATAGAACTGGAAGGTATCAGGGAGAATGTCTCATCTAACTCCCACATTTTGCAATCATATGTAGGAAGTAAAGTGATTGGCTCAAAGACAGGCAGATAATCAAATGCTGAGTTAGTTTAGGAGTGGAGATATCCTGACTCAAACATAGTGATTTCAGCCCCCTAACATCAGCTGAGAAGTATTCTTTTCATTGCAAATGTGAAACTGTGTAATTCAAAGTGGCTGGTGTCTAAAGCAGGTATTGTTGGTTCATGTAACTGAAACAGCCACACAATATCAGCAGGAACCAACTTTTCTCTCCATCTTTTTTTTCTTTTTTTACCAACACTTCCCCTGTATTGACTCCTTTCTCATGCTTCTGTCTGTAGCAAGATATCTTCTCTCTACAGCAGATGGAGCCTCAGTATCCTCTTAAGTTCAAGTGCAGAGGAAATGAGAATTTTTCTTTCTCCAAACAATTTCAAACTAAAATCTTGGGTTCAACTTTTGCAGGCCAACATGGGAATTGTCGCTATTCCTGAAAAATAACTAATGGCAGGGCAATGGGATGCACCAATTTGGTGAGGCAGGGTCTAGGTTACATGCCCATCTCCAGAGCCCTTTTAAAACCACAGTGGGGCTGGGGTATTTGGGATGTTTTCAACAGGAGAAGTGTAAATGACTGAAGAATGTCAAAACAGAGTATGTCTGTTACATGAATGTAAATAACACTATTATAAAGTATGGAAGTGGCTAGTGACCTTTAAAGAAGGGAATAAAAGTTTCTATATCACTGAATGAAGATATATCAAGATTTGTGTTATAAGTATTGTTCTAGTTATATTATATTAAGTTATAAATCAACTTAAACAAAGGAGGGATAGGAAAATATTTTTAACAATGACCAAAAAGCCAAAGTGTACTACATATTATTGGGAGGAAGAGCAGAAAGGGAAAGTGTTATCTCAACAGCAGGAAGTGGAAATGATGATAACATGAAATCAATATTCAACTATCCTACCAATGCAAAGGTTCTTCTGCCAAATATTTACCACATTTCATCTACTCTCCCCACCTAACACTCTTCATCTTTTTGCTTGAATATTTCTTTTTATTTTTGCATAATATCATTGTTTAACATATTATATAATAAATGCATTTGTTATTTCTAGGGTTTACTGACTGTGTTCCCTACTAGAATGTAAGCTCTCAAAAGACAAATATATTGATGTTTAGAAGAGGGCCCAGCACACAGTATTCACTCAATAAATATTTGTTTAATGCTATAATGTTGTATGGTAACCATTAACTATGGGTGACTATTTAAATTCAAATGTATTAAAATGAAATTAATTTTAAAGTCAGTACATCAGTCACAGTAATCACATTTTAAGTGCTTAATAATCATATGTGCTAGAGGATACCATATTAAAAGGTGCAAATATAGAACATTTCTATAATTTTAGAAAGTTCTATTGGACATTATTCATTCAATCAATGAGTAAATATTCAGAGTAATGAAGAAGACAAGTAGATGTCATTATAATAATTGTCAGGCTAATGAGATTAACGTTTAAAAGTAGAAAGCTATACCAAATCCTTAAAGACCTTTGTAGAAAATCAGAAACAATTAATAGTATCCAGTTGGAAAAGTTTTCGATAAAACCTAAATATGAATTTGATTCTAAATCAATTATGTAAAATCAGGGAAGCTAGATGATTTGGGGACTGATCTGAAAGTGGAAATTAGTAAATCTTAGGTAAGTCTTTAAATAAAATGCTCAGAGTTTTTATTTTAAAATAGCATAAGTAAAACCTTTCTAGCCTATTATCTTCATTAAAATCACTTCATAAAAATAATAGGAAACATACATAATCCCTATTTGCAATGAAACTATTTGACATTTGTAAACCTGAATTATAACATAGGAACATGGAGAGCAAATAAAGGGATTGGATATGACAGTATATCAGCTTTTTAGTGTTTCATTTTTAATTATAAACAGACAGCCAGCAAGGATCACCAGACATTTGTGGAAAGCTTCTACCATGGATAAAAGCAGCCAAGAAAAACTGAAGAAAAAAATAGTGTGGGAAGCAAGAGACAATATAAGGAGCAGAAAAAAATGTCCTTAAAGAAAGAAGATTATATTGCATTCAGGAAATAAAAACATATTGTTATAAAAAGGAGGGAGAAAGGGAAAAAGGAAGGAAGGAAACTCTGAAATTAAAAATAAGATGTCAAAAATTTCAAAAAAAATTTTTTTTAAAAAAAGGGAGTGTTGGGTAAAGAAAAAAAAGGGGTGAAATCAATCTAGGAGTTCCAAAATCTAACTAACAGGAGTTCCATGGAGAGTGAAGGAAGATAAAGGAGAAAAACTACCAAAAAACAATAAAAGTAAATTTCCCAGAACCAAATACTCCATTAATATAAAAAGGAAAATGGAAGGAAATGTAAACATTGTATATTGCATGACAAAACAATAATAAGTAGTATTTATATAGTCATGATAATAGACTTTAAAATGTGATATATCTACATTGAGCAATGGGGGAAAAGGAATGGGTGATGAGAGCTAAAAAATTTCATCTACTGAAAAAGAAAAACCAATACAAAATCTAAAATTGGTAATTGAAATAAAATAGAACTCTGTGCATATTATTTGGAAATATGGTATATTTTTAAAACGTTTAAATTAATTAGAAAGTGAAGGACTGTTCTTTTTAATATATGTTTCTATAGCTTTTTAAGGTTTTTACTTGCTTTTTAAAACTATCTGCAAGTAGTAATTAAAAAAAACATTAAAAAAGTAAACATTAAACAAAACCTATAATTACTCAAGAACTAAAGACACTTTATTATATTTGCTTTTTAGCCCATTTTATAGAAAATGTTATTATTTGCTTAAGCCTCTACATTTATTCCATAACCAAAGGAAACCTCAGCTTTGCACTTTTATTTTTCTTAGAGTTGTAGATCCATCTAAGTGTTTTTGTATTATTATTCAAATGTTTATTTCTAGGGATTTGCAATAACTATAGGTCACAAAATGGAAGAGAGTAAATTAGATGTAGCGCTAGATTACGTATTGTGTAAGATTCTTCCATTACTATTCTCTAATTTTTATAAACACTTCCTGTTTTCCCAATAGTTGAAAAACTGCCTCTACCTTCCTACTCTAATTTAAAAATGTTTTTTTTTAATTAAAATACTATTTATGCTAGTGATTTGGAGAAGCTTCTTTCTATATATGAAACTTTGTAGCAATTTCATTTTCTACCAGTAAATGTTTAACCTTAATGTCACATTTTTATCACACCTTTTTAGAGTGTGTTACATAGTCCGATGGAGACATTCAATCATGCATGCCTACATGAAGCATACTCCTTCAATAAATACTTACCAAGAGCTCACTGAAACTACATCACTCATTGAGAGTTTTTCAAGCCTCTCACTAGAGCAAAGATTTGTGCCAGTAAATTCAAAATTGTAATTTCCTACAGTTTTCTGATTGGGTAATGGTCTGAAATAAAGTGTCTTACATTTAATATCTGTTTTCTTCTTCTCTGTAGGAGAATAGTTGACTAAATTAATATCAGTGATATTTTGAATGCTAAATTTTATAAATACAAGATGTGTCTTCTTATGATCACAAATCACTCGTATCTATCTCTTTAAACCGCAACAGTATCCACTGAGATGTTTGTTACAGTAGGGAATAACCAATCTCAGACCAACTTTTGAAAAATGCCTCCTCCTAACACCTTACCCACATTTCAGGAGGCCCCTGTTGTGAAATATGTAGTCTGTGTCCAATTATTTGCTCTGGTAGATGTCCCCTCATCTCTGAAAGATGTTAACTGAAAGCTTAAATTAACATATTTGATACAGTTTAGGAATGATCCTTCTAAGATAGCATTTGAATAATTCACATGTGGTGAGTGCTAAAAAGATAATCAGAAACAATGGATAAAAATCCTATTTATCTGTTTATGTCAAAAGACTAAAGAGTCTTAATGGTTTTCCTAATTATAGTAGAGATATTTGGTTGGGAGACACTGAAAAAAACAGTGTCATTGAGAAAAGCTAGTTATAAACTAGAATAATTCTTCATAATAGCCCATATGACCACTATTCTTTTCTCACTTAAACTCACATATACCATCCTTACAACCATTAAGAAGATGTTTAAAAACTCTGAAGAAATTTATCAGGAAATTACTACATGGCTGACTCTCTATTGATTATAAATATTTATATATTGCTAGGTTTATATAATTTATCAGGAAATTTATCAGGAAATTACTACATGGCTGACTCTCTATTGATTATAAATATTTATATATTGCTAGGTTTATATAATATTAATGAAAGATATCAGTTGAAATAAACAAAATAATAAAAGCAATAGCAGTTAATGAAAGTTTGGATTTGGCCAGAAGACGTTTTATATCTAAACGAGTTAAATGAAACAAGGTCTATGGCAATATAGAAATCACCAATAACGCAATCTAGGAACATAGTCTGAAAAATAGAAGAAAATTCTCCATGTAGTTTTACTAAAAGAAAGCATAATAATCATATGAATATTGTAACACAAGAAGACATCATAAAATGTCTTAGCTCACCCATTTGAAGCACATGAGTCAGGATTGCAGTGGAAAAACTGAAGACCAAGACATCACTCAAAACTGATGATAAACTTCTAAATAAATAAATAAATAAATAAATAAATAAATAAATAAATAAATAAATAAATAACAATGAACAAAATAAAACTGAAATTGAATTACTTTAATAGAGGAAAGGATCAAGATGACCACAGTAAATGCAAAGGAAAAAAGTAATTTTTATATATATATATATAGATGATAGATAGATAGATAGATAGATAGATAGATAGATAGATAGATAGATAGATATAGATAGATAGATAGATATCTATCTATATATATAGATAGATATATATATATATGAAAAGATCCTGAAATGAAGGAAGAATTGCATCTGCAGAGTGGAAGAGCACACTCTCTTCCAAGAAAAAATTAATACAGGCAAAACAACTTTCAGGCATATCCTGAGTGAGTTATGTTACTTCCAAGATAATAATTCTTCAGGCACCATGTGGAAAAGCAACTCACTTATAGGGAAAGATGGGGGCAAAATAGGCTAGCCTCAGACTTTGTCCCAGCCACATTTAATGCCAGAACACAGTGGAGCAATGTCTACAAAATCTGTGGAAAGGCTCCAAAAGAATCACGCTGTTTTCATGCTGTAATTCAAGTATAAAGGCAAGAGGCAGGCACTTTCAAATATGAAAGAACTCAGAAACTAAAGTACTTTGAAGCCCTTTTGGGGGGGAAAAAGTACCATACAATTAAATCAAGCCAATGAAGTCATTCATGGGGAAGCTTTAGTGAAAGGCCCTTCAGTATCATGAAACCGTAGAGCAATGCCTATAAAACTCCGAGGGAAGACAGTGTGACCAAGTTCTGTACTTGGCTATATTATCCTTCTATTATGAAGGCAATAGACAGACATTCTCAAGCCTGTAAGGACTCAAGGAATGTAAAATCTTGGAGGCTCTCTTTAACAAATAATGAAAGTCAATTGAAAGGTCATTTAAATTAAGGTCAAAAATGGAAAAGCCACAGAAAATCTAAACACAATGGAAAACCATCAATACATAACAGTATGTAAATGTTGTTATGCCTTATACCAACTTAAAAAATACCTAAATAATATTTAGTTTTAGAACACAATGAGTGAGTCAGAGTGGAAATTCACTATTTTCCTCACATTGATAGCTGGGAGCCAGTTGTTACTACCTAAAAATAAAACCTGTAGTTAAAAATATTAACTGTTTATGTATTTTTCATAATTTATTTAAACTTGGAGCATCTTTTACAGATTAACATTTCTTGTGCAGAAATATCCACAATTAATCCAATTCCTTCATATTAAATATAAACTTAAATCTAATGTTTCATATTTTAAAAGTATGTGTGGTGTGATACATGGTTACACACACACACACACACACACACACACACACAGAGGGTGCCAAAAAAAAGTATACACATTTTTAAGAAAGGAAAACTGTATTAAAATTGTAAAACTCAATATACACGGATAACAAAAGATGAATAAAAGTCACGTTTGACTTCTGCAATTACGAGAGTTGCTCAAAGTGGTTACCATCAGCATCCAGACACTGCTGATTACAGCGAACTACTGCTTGAGCAATGTTGACCAATGTCCACTTGTATACATTTTTTTGGCACCCCTGGTCAAACACACACACACACACACACACACACACACACACACGTCTGGAATTATGTTCATCTAGTATTAATAATGTCTACTTCCGAGTGGTGTGATTTTACTTTTTTTCTTTTGTGTATTGGTTGAGATTCTTGTAATAAGCATGCATCATCTTTATAAAAATAATAACATCAGTATTCTAAAAAATACATCTCTAAAGCAACAAGAGAAGAGAAAGAATCAAGGGAGGTCAGTGACAAAGTTAGACCAGAAGATCACCAGGTCTGAACACACCATTTCAAGTAAATCACTTCATTTACTTAGGATTTCATTCATCAGAGTACAAAGCAACCCAGTAAACTGCCTCTCATGCTGCATAAGCTAGTACCCCAGAAAGGGTCAATCCCTACTCATTCCCATTCCTGGGAAAATAAACGAAGTTCAGGCTTTTTCTCTGGCATCCAGAGAAATGCCGTTGCATCGAGGCACTAAAACCAGCTCTGTGCTATTTATCACATGTATCCGTGACATGTCTTTCCCTTGTACTTAGTGTAGGATTATTAATATTTTATTTGATATTTGTATCCAGAGAAAATTAATTTATTTTAACAATCATCTATCGAGTGCTTACAAAGATAGGTACTAAATAGAGAATGCTATCTTCATAAGCTTATTATAGTTTTATCAGGGAGACAAATGTACGAGCAGGCCATGAAAATCATTAATGATTTGCCAGACAACTGAGAAACACTGCATTTTCTCAACTTGTGCTACATATTCTTAGACCCAGAGTCATTACTTCAAATACATTAAGTTCAATGCCAGCTGGATGTGATGCGATTTAAAAAAATATGTATTTTGAATGTTTCTGTTTTGAAATGTGTTGGGTGCATATAAATAAGCTTTATATTAAGCATTATTTATATTTTTCTTGGGCAAAATAGAATTAACTTCTTAAAATAGTAAATGCTTCTGTTTACCATATGGTCTTTTAAAGCCTTTTTTATTTGTGTTCAGTGCTATTCAGTTTATTTTTAGATGGATTTTCCATTGAAAGCTTAAGCTGATGTCTAATGGAATTAATGCATGAAGTTAGTTAGGGTCAGACAGCATGAATTATTCATTGTGTTCTCACACTTGCCTTTATGGTTAAGTCATCATAATATATCATAGTTACCATGGTGAATGTTGAATTTTAAAACCAAAAATTGTTACTCTTCTTAAAGTAACTTTCTTATAAATATATATGTTTTAAGATCCACTATCTGGGATTTAGGATTATTACACTTTGGTATCACAATTTTAAATAAAATATAATGTTTATTTTTAGTAAACTCATACTTGTGCACGTAGTTTCATGGTAAATAAAATACTTTTAAAGCTTTTATCTTCTTTATTGAATTTTAGTATAGTTATTTTAGTGCATTAGTCTATAATTTATTCTGAAATTTATATCCCCTAAGATTATGCATGAACACAAAGTGAGAAAAAAATACCAAATTTGACCTGTAAGACAAACACTACTATTGTTTTTAGGTATTTCTCTCTGTTTTTTTTTTTTTTAACTTAATCATTTTAATTGAATTAATATATCTTAGAGTAACGACATACTGTTCATTGATTTCTAGGGCATGTGTCTAAAAATGTAGTTTATAGGCTATGAGTATCATTGCACTTAGAACAAAATATACAATTCCTCCTCATAACCCATCAGCCTTGCAAGATTCATTGTCTGACCTCATCTCCTCTGATCTCACCCTGCCCTGTTTTGAACACCCCAAGCTTATTCCTGACTCCAGGCTTTCATCTTTGCTCTTTCTTTTGCCTGGCGGACTTTCCTGAAATCTTCAAGCTATGGCCAAGCTGGACATAGAACTTAGTTCAAATGTGACCTTGGAGAGACATTTCCTTGTTATATTGTCTTCTTAACACATTACTATTTAAAGTTATCTCACTGATGTATTTGTGAGTTCACAAATAATAATTACAAGTTAATTGTTATCTGTCCCATGTGGAATGTAATCCACATGACACTAGATACTGGTTTCTGTGTCTTTTAGTCTCTGTGTCCCCTATCACCAGGGCCAAAGAGCACGCCTGACACACAGAAAGCTGTCACTAAATATTGGTAGAGTGAATGAACCAGGATCATCTAGAGCAAGGGTTGGCAAACTTTTTCTGGAAAGGGGCAGATAATAAATATTTCAGGCTTGGTCGGTCATATTCTTTGTTTTCATGCCTTTCTCTCTCTCTCTCTCTCTCTCTCTCTCTCTCTCTCTCTCTCTCTCTCTCTCTCTTTCCCTCTCTCCTCCTCCTCCCTCCCTCCCTCCCAGCCTCCCTTTCTTCCTTCTTCCCTTCCTTTTCTTTCTCTCTCCTTCTCTTTCTTTCTTTCCTCTTTAAAAATGGAAAAACACACTTAGGCAGAGTTTACAAATAAACATACCAGGGGATGGATTTTGCCCATTGGCTGGATTTTGACCATGAATCATAAATCATGGTTTTATTGACCATTAATCTAAGTGGCTTGTTGTACAGTAGATTGTTACTGGAGACCCCTGAATCAGTCTCTAGAGGTGAAGCCCAGGAATCTGCATTTTCTCCAATGTTCTCAATCAATTCTTAACTGATAAATTTGAGAACTTGGGAATTAAAGTGAAGCATAAGTATAATAAGGGTCCTATGAAAAAATAAAAACAACAAAAATTCCACTCAGCAATAATTCTTTTTTGGTAAAATATTAAATAATGGTTTAATTTTTGCAAAAATCATTGCATTAATTTACCTTCAGTATCCATGTCTAATGAGGAACAGCACTTTATCTACTTTTCTTAGATGCCAGGAAGTGGAAGTTGTCTATTATATTCTGTTATAGAAATGATAAAATTTTTAAAACAAATTTAAATGAAAAAAATCCAATGCTTTGTTCTGTATACATCTTCAGACTTTACAGTAGGCACCATTGCTGGCTACAAAGTCAAACTCTTTGTTTAGTAGAAACCTGACATGGAATTAGATCACTGAGAAAGAGAAGACTTTAACAGGACTTTCCTCAAAACACCCTTAAAGTCTGCTTAAGTCCACTGGTGCAGTAGCATTTCAGGAAAATGGAAAGCACAGCTGTGACTATTCTCACTTTCAACATAGTAACCCTTCAGCACAGGCCTTGAAAACGTTTTTCCATCTATAGATTTTGGTGTCAATTGATTTATCGTTTACCAGATACTAGGAGCAATGAAAAACGTAGAAAGAAAAATAATGAAAAGTTACAACTGAAATCTATTTTTAATCATTCAGTGTGTTTTTTTACCCATAATATTCAAGGCTGGAATATACTTTCTCATAATGTAACTTCCAACATGTCTAGTCCAAAGCTTTGTGATTAATATAACCTATCATTGTATTATTTTTTTTTATACTTTTATTTATTAGCAATATTTATACCTTTATTATTTATTTAAAATGCTTATTTTAAACATTAACTATGTTCCAGGCATTGCCTAGACATGGTCTGCTTTAATCCCCTCTCCCTGCTTATATCGCCATTCTCATTTTAGGGATGAAGAAGCCAAGGCTGAAAGAGGATTAGGGAGTCAGCCTGGGAAGTGGTGCAGCTACGTAAATCTGACATATGCCACGAGAAGAAGAAAGAGTGAGAAACCAAGGGTCTAGACAAAAGCAAAGGAGGAAAGAGGATAAACAAAGCAGGAAAGAAAAAGTAGCGAAGCAAAGACTTATCTTGGATTCATGTCGTTTGGTAAGACTTCTCAAGAAAATGACAAACATTAGAGAACACACCTCTTTCCTGTATCTTCTCGTTTCTTGTCGTTTGAACATCTCTGTGAAAAATACGGATTAAGATGTTGCCGAACATGAGTTACATCTTATCATTTTGCCTACATTTTGTGTATTTTGAAGAAGACTTTATCCAAAACAAAAAGGGAAACATACTTACCCAAACCATGTTTACTAAACTTCTATCCATTCAAAGTAATTTTTACCCTAGAAAATTACCAAATAAAGGTCAGAATGATAATAACAAATTTAGGCTAAAAGTTTATATTTGGTTGTGAGGGACCTGGATTGTACTTCCTCTCTTCAATGAAAATTTTTCTTGGAAAACAAGTCAGGTCATAATACCTTCCTCAGCATTAAGTCATGACATGCTAAGAGGCCAGAACACAATGTGAGAAGTTAAATTAAATTAAATTATATTACGTTGAACCATGTGTAATATACCCACACATGATTCTGCATGTACGTACACACACACACACATAAACGCACCCTCTTCTTACTCTCCAGAAAGTGTTTGAAATGTTTATTGTTCTGTTACCACATAAACACACAGAAGCATATTTCTGTGGTTATGTCAATGCTTTAAAAATCTATTATTTTATATTCCAAACCAATTTTCTAAGACCAAGAGGTACTTATTATAAGATATAACTGATCTTAAATAAAGGGGGTTCTAGACCTCTGAATTTTGTTTACTTCAATTAGGAAGAACTCTTACATAATAAAGAGGTGATGACAGACACCTAAGAAACCATGACCTACAATTATTGAGTTAAAGCATTTGGCATGTAATAATCTTAAAAGCACAGGTATATATGGACATATTAGTATCTTCTTAAAAGCTGCACACATTGAATCAGGCTCCCTATGTGTCCATTTGCAAAACACAGTGTGATGCCATGATGATTTTTCTTTTTTGCACTTGTGATGTTTAGTGAGTACAACAGCTTCATTGGATTAAAACACTGTGAAGCAACTAAGAGTCAGAGGATAACAGAGTGATCTCAGTCATAGTATACCCATATTATTCAATAAATTGGAATAGAGTAATGCCTTTTTTGGGGTAGTGTATGGGGATTACTAAGTAAAAAAATAGAATATTCAAAAATAATTTCAAAGCAACGATTTGACTTCTATAGTAATTTGTATTATTATATATCTAGAACTACAAATTGTTTAAATTATTTAATGTCTTCAGAGGATAATCAGTTGATAATTATAACTCTAAAATGATTTAGCACAAACATACAGACTTGTATTTCTGATAATATAATAGACTGTGAATCCTGACATTTTCATCCCTACAAAATCTTCAAAAGATTAAAATATTTTTTTGACATGGATAGCCTAGCTTACAAGAAAGTAATCTACAGAAGGCAAAAACAAAGGGAGACTGCCAATCCACTGTGGTTAAAAGCATGTAGAAAGCCAGAAGCTTGCCCTGGGGATATGTACTAATTTACAGGGCCACTGTTAAGTCTTAATGGAGCACACACCAGCAACAAGAGACAAGGACTTGAAAGTGAGGAGTACAATTAGATATCCTTTACATAAGGCCAGAGTTTTCATAGCTACTATCTCAGGAAAAGGAGAAAACTGGTGGGAGGGAGGTGGGGGGCGGTGCGCAGAATTATCCCAACAATTGGAAGACAAGTGGAAACAACAGCTTGTCTAACAAAGCCTTCACTCTCAGATAAGGGGTGGGGGTAAAAGGATATTAAATACCTGTGTTAAAATTTACAGTAACTTTAAGGTACAAAAAAAGCCCACAAAACTGTAACTGATAAGTTAGTTTATGGACTTCTAGCACCATATTTAGGTATCTAACAAGAGAAAAGTAATTACTCTCTAAAAAAGTTATTCTCTAAAAGACAGAAAGCATCTTCAACTCAGATCCCATTGATTTCTTACAGATGAATTTCCAATAAACTTTAAGTCACATCAAAAATGAAACAAGGTAGCAAGATTAGAGTAAGCAAAAATTAAAGAGGATAAGATTTTCAAAGAATTAAAATATTAGAATTGCCCTATAACTGTAAAATTAGTGTGTTTGGTATGCCTGAAGAAATAAAAGAGGGAGTTAAAAACATAACTAAGGAATAAAATGCTATCACAAATGGTTAGATAATGTAAAAAAATTAAGAAACAACTATAAATGTAAAATATAATAATTACAAATGTCAAAGAACTCTTTGGCAGAGATAAACAGCAGATTGGAAACTACTCAAGATATTTAACAAACTGAAAGACACCTCTGAAAAAGTACTCATAATGTATCAAGGAGAAACAGAAAAAAGATGAAAGAAACTATAAACATAGAATGAGAAGCTCTAACACACATTTAACCACAATTCCTAAAGGAGATAATAGAATTGTGAAGATATTTAAAGATATAATGGCAGAGAATTTTCCAAAATTGCTAAAAGGAACTTATTTTCAGATTTAAAAGTACAATAATTTAAATAATATAAATAAAAGAAAATGCACACTTGTCATTTTATGGTGAAATTGCCAAACAAAAGACAAATAAATTTTAAAAGCATCAAGAGAGGAAAGATAGATTAGCTACAATGTAACAATAGACAACCAACTTCTCAAAAGTGGAAGCCAAAAGAGAATAAAATAACATATTTAAAAGATTCAGAAAAAACATGTTGACACACAATTGCATACTTAATAAATGAGAATGAAAAGATACGTTCAACAACCAAAATGGAGGGTTTATCACCAAAAGTTCTCCATAAAAAAACTTTTTTAAAATATGTCCTGCAAGCGGATTCAAGAAGATGAAAAATGACTCAAATGGGAGGTTGCAATTGCAAAAAGAAATAAATGAGAAAAAAAGACAAGCATAGATAATTCAAAATTAATATTGGCTGTATAAAATAATAATAACAATGTCTAATTAAGGGGCTTAGACATAGAATTAAAACAGTTAACATACCAGCTGGCATAGGAGGGTTGGGTGTTATCAGGAGTAAAATATATAAGGTCTTGTATTGTTCAGAAGAGGGGTAAAATATTAACTTTAGACTTAAGCAAGCAAGTTAAAATTTCAAAGTAACCACTAAAATGAAAAGCTAATTGAAACACAATTTATAAATTTTAAGACAATAAAGGGAAAATGATAGCATAAGAAAGAAAAAAATCTTAATATAAAAGAAGGAAGCAAAGGGAGAAAAAAGTAACCCAAGAAAGATGTGGCAAATACATCCATACATACATCCGTCCATACATACGTACATAAAATGTAATGAAAATGAATTCTAATATCTTTGTGGTCATAATAAATCTGAATGGATAAAATTCATTATGTAAAAGATAATAATCAGACTGGATTCAAAAACACAATCAGGGAGGTTTTTAATTTTTTTTTTAATTTTTTTTAAATTAAAGAGTATTGAGGTGACAATGGTTAGTAAAGTCACATAGATTTCAGGTGTCCAATTCTGTAATACATCACATTGTGTGCTCATCACCCAAAGTCAGTACTCTTTCCATCTCCATATATTTGACCCCGTTTACCCTCATCTACCATCCCCTTCCCTTACCACCTTCTGGTAACCACTAAACTATTGTTTGTGTCTATGAGTTTTTGTTTATTCATTTTTTTTTTTTTTATTCTTTTGTTGTTTCCAGTTTTATATACCACATATCAATGAAATCACATGGTTCTCGACTTTTTCTGTCTGATTTATTTCGCTTAGCATAATAATCTCAATTATTAGATCAATCCATGTTGTTACAAATGGTACGATTTCATCTTTTCTTACGGCAGAATAGTAATCCATTGTGTATATATACCACAACTTCTTTATCCAATCATCTATCACAGAACACTTCAGTTGTTTCCATGTCTTGGCCGCTGTAAATAAAGCTGCAATGAACATTGGAGCACAAATATCTTTACAGATAAATGTTTTCTGATTTTTTGGGTAGATGCCCAGGAGAGGGATTGCTGGGTCATATGGTAATTCTATTCTTAATGTTTTGAGGAACCTCCACACTGCCTTCCACAGTGGCTGCACCAGTCTGCATTCCCACCAACAGTGTATGAGGGTTCCTTTTTCTCCACAGCCTCTCCAACACTTGTTACTATTTGTCTTGTTGATGATAGCCATTCTAACTGATGTAAGGTGATATCTCATTGTGGTTTTCATTTGCATTTCTCTGATGATTAGTGATGTTAAGCATCTTTTCATATGTCTATTGACCATTTGTATGTCCTCTTTGGAGAAATGCCTTTTCAGGTCCTCTGCCCATTTTTCAATTGTATTGTTTGTCTTTTTATTGTTGAGCTGTATGAGTTCCTTATATATTTTGGATATTAGCCCCCTATCGGAGGTGTTGTTTGCAAAAATCTTCTGCCGTTCGGTTGGTTCCTCTTTATTTTGTTGATGGTTTCTTTTACAGAAGCTTTTTAGTTTGATATAGTCCCATTTGTTTGTTTTAGCTTTTACTTCTCTTGCCTTTGGGGTCAAATTCATAAAATGCTCTTTGAACACAAGGTCCATAAGTTTAGTACCTACCATGGTTTCCCAAAAATAAGACCTAGCCATACAATCAGTTCTAATGCGTCTTTTGGAGCAAAAATTAATATAAGACTTGGTATTATATTATGTTATGTTTTATGTCATGTCATATCATATCATATCATATCATATCATATCATATCATATCATATCATATCATATCATATCATATCATATCATACCGGGTCTTATATATTATAGTAAAATAAGACTGGGTCTTGCATTAATTTTTGCTCCAAAAGACACAAAAGAGCTGATATATGGCTAGGTCTTGTTTTCAGGGAAACGTGGTATGTTTTCTTCTATGCATTTTATGTTTTCAGTTCTTAAGTTTAGGACTTTGATCCATTTTGAGTTAGTTTTGGTACAGGGTGGCAGATAGTAGTCTAGTTTCATTCTTTTGCATGTGGCTTTCCAATTCTCCCAGCACCATTTATTGAAGAGGCTGTCTTTTCTCCATTGTATGTTTTTGGCTTCTTTGTGGAAAATTATCTGTCCATATTTATGTGGGTTTTTTCTGGGTTCTCAATTCTATTCCATTGGTCTATGTGTCTGTTTTTCTGCCAATACCATGCTGTTTTGGTTATTGATGCCCTGTAATACAAGCTGAAATCAGGGAGTGTGGTATTTACAGCATTACTCTTTTTTCTTAAGATTGCTTTAGCTATTCGGGGTCTTTTGTGGTTCCATACAAATCTGATGATTTTTTTGTTCTATTTCTTTAAAAAATACCACTGGGATTTTTATGGGGGTTGCATTAAATCTATATTTTGCTTTAGATAATATGGTCATTTTAACTATATTGATTTTTCCAATCCATGAAAATGGAATATCTTTTCATTTCTTTGTGTCTTCTTGAATTTCTTTTAAAAATGTCATAATTTTCAGTATATAAGTCTTTCACATCCTTGGTTAAGTTTATTCCTGGGCATTTTATTCTTGTTGTTGCAATTACAAAATGAATTTATTTTTTATTTATTTTTCTGAGATTTCATTGTTAGTATAGAGGAATGCAATGGACTTTTGTACGTTGATTTTGTAGCCAGCAACTTTACTGAATTCGTTTATTGTTTCTAATAGCTTTTGGGGGGAGTCTTTATGGTTTTCTACATATAGCATCATGTCATCTGCAAAAAGTGAAAATTTAACTTCTCCCTTCCAATTTGGATGTCTTTTATTTCTTTCTCTTGCCTGATTGCTCTGGCTAGGACTTCCAACACTATTTTGAAAAACAGAGGTGATAGGGGACAGCCCTGTCGTGTTCCTGAACATAGAGCAAAGGGCTTCAGTTTTTCATTATGGTAGTAGCTGTCAGTTTGTCATATATGGCCTTTATTTTATTGAGGTATTTTCCTTCTATACCCATTTTATTACATGTTTTAATCATAAATAGACGTTGTAGCTTGTCAGATGCTTTTTTGGCATCTATTGATATAATCAGATGATTTTTGTCCTTGATTTTGTTTATGTGGTGTATCACATTGATTGATTTGCGTACATTGAACCATCCTTGTGCCCTTGGGATGAACCCCACTAGGTCGTGATATATAATCTTTTTAATGCATTGTTGCATTCGATGTGTAGAATTTTGTTTAGGATTTTTGCATCTGTATTCATCAGAGATAATGGTGTGTAATTTTCTTTTTTGTGTGTTATCCTTACCAGGTTTTGGTATCAGGGTAATGTTGGCCTCATAAATGAGTTAGGGAGTATTGTCTCAGTTTCAATTCTTTGGAAGAGTTTGAGTAGGACAAGTATTAGATCCTCTTTGAATGTTTGGTACAATTCACTAGTGAAGCCATCTGGTCCCAGACTTTTGCTTTTGGGAAGGTTTCTGATGACTGATTCAATTTCCTTACTGTTGGTTGGTCTATTTAGATTTTCCAGTTCTTCATGATTCACCCTAGGAAGGCTATATGTTTCTAAGAACATGTCCATTTCTTCTAGGGTATTGAATTTGGTGGCATATAGTCCTTCATAGTATTCTTGGATGATCCTTTGTATTTCTGTGGTGTCTGTGATAACTTCCCCTCTTTCATTTATGATTTTATTTGTGTCTTTTCTTTTTTTATCTTAGTGAGTCTAGCCAGGGGTTTGTCAATTTTATTAATCTTTTCAAAAAACCAGCTCTTTGTTGCATTATTTCTTTTTCTATTGTCTTTTTGTTCTCTTTTTCATTTAGTTCTTCTCTGATTATTATTTCCTTCCTTCTACTGACTTTGGGTTTCACTTGTTATTCTTCTTCTAGTACTTTTAGGTGTAACATGAAGTTATTTATCTGGGATTTTTCTTCTTTCTTGAGATAGGCCTGTAATGATATATATTTCCCTCTTAAAACTGCTTTCACTGCATCCAAAAATTTGATAGGATGTATTTTCATTGTCGTTTGTTTCTATGTATCTTTTGATCTCTCCTCTTATTTCTTCTTTGACCCAGTCATTCGTTAAAAGTAAGTTGTTTACTCTCCATATATTTGTGGTTTTTCCTGCTTTCTCTTTGCAGTTGATATCCAATTTCAAAGGCATTATGATCAGGGAATATGCTTGGGATGATTTTAATCTTCTTAAATTTGCTGAGGCTAGTTTTATGTCCCACTATATGGTCTATCCTTGAGAATGTGCCATGTACACTAGAAAAGAATGTATAGTCTGGTGTTCTAGTATGAAGTGCTCTTTAAATGTCATTTTTGTCCATTTCATCTAGTGTATAATTTAAAGCTATTATTTCTTTATTTATTTTCTGTTTGGATGATCTATCCGTAGCTGTCAGTGGTGTATTTTGGTCCCCTACTATATTTGTATTTTGGTCAATTTCTCCCTTTAGTTCTGTTAGTAGTTGCTTTGTATATTTCAGCGCTCCCTGACTGGGGGCATAAATATTGATGACTATTATGTCTTCTGGTTGTATAGTCCCCTTTATCATTATGAAATGTTCATCTTTGTCTCATTACTTTTTTTATCCTAAAGTCTGTTTCATCTGACATCAGTATGACTATACCTGCTTTTCTCTGGATACCAATTTGCTTGGAGGGTCAGTATCCACATTTTCACTTTGAGTGTATATTTGTCCTTGTAGCTGAGATGTGTCTCTTGGAGGCAGCATATGGTTGGGTTTAGTTTTTTGATCCAATCTGCTACTCTGTGACTTTTTATTGGTGAGTTCAAGCCATTTACATTTAGGGTGATTATTGATATTTGAGAATTTCCTATCATTCTATCTCTGGTTTTCTGATAGGATGGTGTTTCCATTGTCTCTTTGCTTTTTGTTGCTGTCTATTATTTCAGTGTGGTGGTATTCTATGATGTTCCCTCTATCTTCTTTTTTTATGTTATATATTTCGGTTCTGGATTTTTTTTTTTATTTTTTTTGGAGTGGTTTCCATTAAGTTAATGTAAAACAAAGTTTGATGTTTAGACTATTCCATTTTTTTTCAGTATGCTTGCTTTCCTCATTCCTTTGTGCCTCATAACTTTACTCCCCTTTTAAGTTTTTTGTTGTCACTAATTATCCCTATTTATGCTGTGAGTTGATTTCTGTGCTGCAGTAGCAAGTTGTTTTCTCCTCTTTTATTAAATGTTTTGTTTTGTATTTTTTTCTTCTTTGTATGTTATGTTTAAGTGTATAGTGTCATTTTTGGGGTAGGGGTTGCCATTTCTTGCTTCTGTCTGTTCATAGTATTACTCATGGTTCTGTATGCTTTTGTTTTTTGGTTACAGGCCAATAAATACTGAAGCCTCCTTCAGCATTTCTTATAGTGCAAGTAGTATCTTAGAAAATTCCCTCAGCTTCTGTATGTCTGGAAAGGTCTTTATTTCTCCTTCATATCTAAAGGATATCTTTGCTGGATATATTATTCTTGGATCATCATTTCCCTCTTTCAATTGTTTGAATAGTTGAGTCCACTCCTTCCTGGCTTGTAGAGTTTCTGCTGAAAAATCTGATAATAATCAGATTTTGTAAATTTCAGGGGAGATTTCAGGTGGCTCACCTCACACAGCTATTTCTATGACGTGAGGCCCTGCGATTATTCAGATACATTTTAAAAGAAACAAAGAGAATCATGTTTAAAAAAATAGAAAAAGATAATAAAGTACTAACTCTAAGGTAAACTGCCCTAAATAATTATTATTAAAGATTTTTAGGCAGAAAGCATTATTATGATTAAGAGAGGCTCCAAAAATGGTGAGAGTTTCATTTTGTCAATAAAATAGAACAATTCTAAATATTTTACCTAATAATAGAGGTGTCAAACAAGGTCCAGGAATCATATTTTGTTAATATAATTCTTAAAAATTTACATTCAAATTAAGAATTGTGTTCAAAGACACCATAAAAGTTAAGCCAAACTGCAACGGGAAGAAGATACTTATCCATTGTATAACCAACTATTAATACCCAAACTATATTAAAACTTTTTATAAATCCGTAAGAAAAATAAAAACAGCCCAAATGGAAAAATGGATAAAAGTAATGAAAATTCATTTCACTGAAGAGGAAATACAGAGGGACCGTATGCATTTAAATATATGCTCAGCCTCATTAGTAATTAGGGAGATGCAAATTAAAAACATGGTGATGTATAATTTTGCACATTCTAAATTGGCAAAAATTTAAAACTGACAATGACATTTTGAAGTGAGTCTGGATCAGTTCGCATTTTTCATAAACTGTTGCTGGAAGTACAAACACTTTAGAAAGCAAATCAACATTTGCTGAATTTTGAAGATCTGCATATACTGTAATCTGAGGAATGGCTAGGCGACACCAATACTTTCCAAGCCAATGAATAACATTACTGTAGAAAAGCAATCACAAAGACAGCAAAATGGCTTTAGTCAGATTTCCAAAGAGTTGTCCAAAGACCCTTGAAAGTGAAAGGATAGGGAAGAGATGATCCTTCAAATTTAAAATTTCCTCTTCATTCACAAGAGTTTGTGTTGGTGACTCCGTAGCATCAGAAGGACTACTTCTCTGGAGAAAAACAGACATAAATATATGACTACAAAATTATATAAATGTACTGAAGCAAAAGATCATGATCACTTGGAGAATAAAAGAAAGATGTATGATTTAGATTTGGAGATTCTTTGAGGAAGGACTCAGGAAATGATAGTAAAGGTGCAGTCTCAAAGATAAGCAGATTGCAGCTAGGCTAAAAGTGAGACAAGCATGGCAGGGAGATAGGAAAAAGACGCGGTGCGAATATTTGGGAGTAAGAAAGACCAGGATATGCACAGAAACCAAGTGCTGGAGCAAATTGAGTGGGTTTCCTATGTATGGAGGTGAGAAATGAGATTAAAGAGAGAGGGGGATTCTGATCATGAAGAACCTTGTAGACAAGATAAAATTTTCAAATTTTATTCTAGAGGAATGGGAATTAAATGCTTTAGCACAATGGGATAAAGTGATCTGTGTAACAGATTTAGACTTATGGGGAAATCGAGAATACAGCATGGTGCATACTCAGTTTGAGACACATTCAAGTGAAGGTGTCAAGTAGGCAACTGGATCTACGTATCTGAACTTAAAATGAAAGGTCTAAGCTGGAGCTCTAGGTTTGGAAGTTTTCAGCATATGAGTGGTGTTCAAAGACATGTGAATGCACATTGTCTTTAGAGAGAGAATATCGACTGAAAAGAAAAATGAGTCCAAGACTGAGCCACAATTATTTAACAATTAGAAGAGGTACAGAGATTATCAAAGGAATTTCAGCAGTGCCAAAGAAAGAGCAGAAAGATGGGGAGAGTGTGTATTAAAAACTAACCATAACATAAGTATTTGGAAGTTTATCTCTCAATCATGTCACTCCATTTGCCAACTTCATTTATTATTATTATTATTATTATTATTCCTATTTTTTTACAATGGTTAGTAAAATTACATAGGTTTCAACTGTACAATTCTATAGTACATCATCTACATATCACATTGTGTGCTCACCACCCAGAGTCCTTCCATCACCATATATTTGACCCCCTTTACCTTCTTCTACCATCCTCTCTCCCCCCTTACCCTCTAGTAACCACTAAACTGTTGACTGTGTCTTTATTTGTTTCTTTATTTGTTTGTCTTGTTCCTTTGTTGCTTTCAGTTTTATATCCCACATATGAGTGAAGTCATATGGTTCTCGACTGTCTGACTTATTTCGCTTAGTGTAATAATCTCAAGGTCCATCCATGTTGTCGCAAATGAAAGTATTTCATCTTTTTGTATGGCAGAGTAATATTCCATTGTGTATATATGCTACATCTTCTTGATCCAATCATCTATCGAAGGACACTTTTGTTTCCATGTCTTGGCCACCATAAATAAAGCTGCAATGAACATCAGAGTACATATATTTTTACATATAAATATTTTCAGATTTTTGGGGTAGATACTCAGGAGAGGGATTTCTGGGCCATATGGTAATTCTATTCTTAATTTTTTTTAATGTATACTCATTTTTCTTTTAATTGGGGAACAGTGTGTTTTCCCAGGACCCATCAGCTCCAAGTCAAGCCCTTGTTTTCACTCTAGTTGTGGAGGGCGCAGCTCCCTGGCCCACATGAACCGGTGACCTTGGTGTTATGAGCACCACGCTCCAACCAGAGTGGTGCTCATACGGCCACCCTATTCTTAATTTTTTGAGGAACCTCCATACTGTTTTCCATAGTGGCTGTACCAATTTACATTTCTACCAACAGTGAATGAGGGTTCCTTTTTCTCCACAGCTTGTCCAACACTTGTTATTATTTGTCTTGTTGATGATAGTCATTCTAACAGGTGTGACGTGATAGCTCATTGTGGTTTTGATTTACATTTCCCTAATAGCTAGTGACATTGAGCACTTTTTAATATAACTGTTGGCCATTTGTATGTCTTGTTAGGAGAAGTTTCTGCTCATGTCCTCTGCCCATTTTTCAATTGGATTTTTGTCCTTTTGTTGTTGAATTGTATGAGTTCCTTATATATTCGCCAACTTTGAATTGAAATCAATAACTCGGAGCAGAGATTAAAATATTAGGATATTTTTCCTACCATTTTGTCCAAAGTTTGTCTTTCATTTAATACAGAGCATTAAAAATTCTATATGAAAACTTAAGCATATTTATACAATAAAGAAGATATTTGGGGGAAATTCACTCTTGTACTGTAGCAATGACTGCTTCTTTTCTCCCATAACCATCTTCTTCCTCTTTTTTAATGGAACCTCCAGAAATTTAGCTGGGCTCCTGGACTACCAGAAGATGGCATTTCCCATCCTCCCTTGTGCCTAAATGTAACCATCTGGCTAAGATATGGCCAAGGGAGTAAAAGAAATGTATGATATGTCCAGAGTGGTTCTGTAGATGAATGGGATTTTTGTTTGATTTTACTTTGCTCTTAGAAAGAGTGTGTGATGGTAGAAAGAGGAGCCATCTTATATCACAAGATGAAAAGTTAATTTTGAGTGTGACAGGACAAAGATAGAAGAAATAATCTTTGGCACCACTAAATCACAAACAAAGCCTTGGTCTACCTAACAAGATAATAATTAAAGATACATTTATCTACTTGAAGTAATTATAGATTTGTCTCTCTTAATTACAGTGGCCTAGCCTGTATTCATTTCCCATATAGTTCTATCCACTGAAATGTTCTTCCCTATCTCCATTGTCTAGAGAATTGCTATATACCCCAAATGCTCCCCCAGCTAAAGGTCTATCTTGAAAAGCCTCTGCCAACAAGCTCATCTCCTTTCCAACACCTCAAAAATGACTTTAATTTGTTTAGGTTCCCGTGAAGTTTTATATAGCCATAGCATTAACCACAGTTTACTGCTTTCAGTAGCATATCACCCCCTTTTAAAATGTATTCCCTTTAAGGATACGGACTTTATTGAATTTATCATTGTAGCTTCAGTACCAAACACCATAAAGTGTATTAAATTAATATACTGAATGAACAAATGAATACTTCTGACCCTCCCCATTCAAATTCTCCTCTCTCGAGCGCTTCCTCTTTCCGGGAAGAGGAATCACTAATCAAATTGCTCAGAATATAAAACAATTGGGTCACATTCAGTACATCAATTTACCTTATGAGTAACACTGTCTTTCTCACCTACTCTTCCACTATGAATGCATCAGGCTGTCTTCTGCTTTCTGTTTCCACCTGGATAAGGCCCCTTTCTGCTGGGAGAAGTCTGTCCTTTTTTCTTTCTGATACCGCCCTTAGAAAATGAGACTGTTTAAGTAAATAGGTTTGGTATTTTCCACATAGTTATGGTCATATCACTCTTTCCTTCCATAGGCATGTATGAACACGTGGGCTTCAATATTCAGATTTAGGATATTCAAGAGAAGCCCCAATTTGGCATGATATCTAGGTCACACTCAAAATTCCAGTCTTTGCCACATCTTTGCTCTGTCATATACTTTCCAAGGGACTGGTAAAACTGTCATGTGTTTCGTACATAACTGTTATTCTTCGCATGCCACGTTCTCTTAGTTGAGAAAGCCAAAAGTCTAGGAAGATTAATGATAATAGCCTTTGGGTACTCAAACTTTATCCCAAATCTCAACAGCTACTTCCTTATATACCCTTCCAAACCCAAAGTAGTACCTTAATATTTTTGTGTAGTATATACCTTGTTCTTACAATAAACACTGCCTTATTTGTAAGAATTTGTTTAATAATAAGTAGATATAAGGAAACAGAAAGCATTGGTTTTAGGCTACAGCTACATAGTAACTGTATAAGGAGTGACTGACCTTAATGTTTAATCTGGGTAATGAGGGTAAAAGGATATTAATGAGGTAAGGGCAGTGAATGTTGAGAGAATAGGTGGATTCAAGGTCCCAGTAGGACTGCTCGATTATTGGCCTTAGGGTTCCAGAGAGAATGAGCTCAAAAGGTCAAAGATATTGGTTAGTACTTGGGATGCATAGTTAAAATTATACAGGGCTTCATTTATCAGTAACAGCAAGGTCTAAGGAATTGCCATAGGAGTGAGTAGCTAAGCAAGTGTGGCAAACAGGAGTATTGGAGGAAAGGAAGGGTGCTAGAAAGACCATCTACTTATAAAATAAGAACAGGAGTGATATCAGAAAGAAAGAGTGAGTATGGAATTAAGATCACGAGGAAATGAAAGGCAATTACCTGAAGATGAATGATAGTAGTAGGGTATTAATCTGATGACGTGGGATTCAAATATAGGTTTCAGAGAAGGGTGTGGGGAGATTAATGGTGGACAAAATGATGCTCAGACAATAGCTAAGTCTGGTAGGACAGGGCTCTAAGGAGAAATATAAAACAAACAGGCAAATAAAAACAAGCCACAATTTGAGAGAGCTATAGAGGTGACAAGGTAATCTGGTTTGAGGTTAATCAAATTAAGGATTAAAATGGACCAAGAAATCCAGAGGACAGAGAGAAAGAGTTAGAGTTGGAGAGAGAGGAAAGGACATGAAATAGGGCATGGAAGCCTTAGGAGCCGGGGCTTATCATGAGGCTGACAATAGGTAGAAGGGCAGGATGAGGTCTGGCCTACAGGACTCAGGGTAGAGAGTGGTGGTCAGGCTGTGGGTGTTGTGAAATAGAGAGGAGTGGGTTTCTGTAGCGCTCTGCTTACCTCCCACTAAATGTGGCAGTCGCAGTGTACAATTCACCCCTGACTTCTGAAGTGAAAGAGGTGAATTGACTCTGAATGTGTATGCTCAATTACGACCACTGCTAAAACTTCTGGAGAAGCTGGGGTCAGACCTTCCCCTGTGATGATGCAGTTTCCAAAGACAACGATGGATCACTCTACCCTTTAATAGCAGTGTGATCCTGGGAAAGATATTTAACTTTTCTGAGCCACTGTTTCCTCATTTTTAAATGGTAGTAATACCTGTAATAATTAAATGAAGTAACATATAAATTGCTTGATTTAGAGCATGGCTCTTAGTAGACACTCAGTGTATGTTACCTGTTACTGTTTATTTGCCCAAAGCTTAAATTAATCATTTAGGAAAGAATGTCAAAACCCTTTGTTTTGTTCTCTCAGTTAGAATTAATCCCTCTCCCACTCAGAAATTTACCCACTGACTTCCTTTACCAAAAATGTCCTAAAGGTAAATCGTCTCGTATTAGCACCATTACAGCATCCAGCATGGAAGAACTGATTTGTTTCATGGAGAAAGTACGTTGATTTGAAATTAGTTGGTAATCATTGTTATGTCTGTGACATTCTTGAATACATTATGTGTTATGCCTAAACTCTCTGTTATTACACTAACAAATGATACTGTACAGAGTTCCTGATCTGCGGCATTCACAGTGAAGCTAATTACTATAATTCAGAAGTTGTGATTAAAACAAAACAATAAAAAATGAAGTTTATTATTTTCTTACTGGGATAAAAATTGGTACAAAATGTAAAAAATCATACAGATTACATTGATTTCATGCTTTTTCCTAAGAATATCATACAGGAAAATCAGGAAGGTGAATATTCAAACCTTTGAAGGTATTTGATTTTTCCAATAACAAAAGTGAATAAAATAAAATACAAATTAGTAACAAGAATCCCAAAGGACGCAAGGAGAATGGAGAAGTCTTTGCTGGCTAGCTGACTTCAGGCTCTCTGTGTTTCAAAGATAGGTTAACTGATGCTTGAGAGTTGTTTTATGCATTTTTAAGAGAATCTCATTGCTGGGCACTGGGATACTCTCCCTACTGGTTTTCTTGGCCAGGCTGACGCATCTCTATTCTAGATGTTCTCCTATAACTCCTTGTATAGTCACTCGACAGATGGCATTTGCTTCTACCATCTTGCTATTAGAATCTCTTCATTCTTCTAAAATATCTTTGGTTAGAATTTAAAACAGCCTCGGGCCAGCACGATCTCACTACGAGGTCTGTATATCTGGTCAGTGGGGAACAGTCATGCATCAGAAGCCCTGACATCAGGCTTTGGCCCCATAGCACTCTGCTCCCCCAGGCTCTCTCAGCATTCTCAGACATGCACTGCACAGCTATGTCTCTCCACCACAGAGAATGTATTTCAAGTTCTCCCCAGTTTTACCCTGGAAGTCCTCTGTCCTAAGTTTAAGGGGAAGGTGAAGGTCCCTTTCTCCATTCTCCAGTTATCTGTATTTCTCAAATTAGCTCCAGTGTCCAGATTAACTTCATCTAGTTGGCCTTTAAAACATTTCCTTTGTAAATTCTAACCTTATTTTTATGTCTGTTATCAATTTAACGTCTCATTACATGTAGATAGCAAACTTTGGATACAACAAATATTAATGAAATACATCTCAAAATTGGCTATGTATTTGGCCATAAAGAAAATCTTAATACATTTAGAAAACAAACAGAAATCATATAGGACATATATTCTGTAATAAGATGAGAAATTAATAGTAATATATGGCAACTCACATTCATGTGTTTATAAAAGTACTTCTGGAGATATATAAAAAATGTTAATAGTGGTTACTCCTGAGGTGAATGAGGAGTGATAATCAAAAGGTTTTCACACTTTATTTTGTATATCTTTATTTTGCTATTTTTAATAAGTAAAAGTTTATAATTTAGAAATTAATGTAAATGAACAATGACAACAAAAAGATAAGTGAAATCTTTGTAAACAGTATTTAATACCACAGACCGGTCAAATAAGATAAAGACAAAACAGAATTCAATCTATTTTAAAATAGGCACTTCAGTCTGTTTTCCAGAATTTATACATCTACCAAATAGAATATTTACCTGAATAGTTTTTGTTTTATGGGTTTATTCAGTTATTAAATAGAATTATTTTAAATTCATCGATTGTAATAATTTTACATATGTTTAAATGTTTGACACAATAAAAAATTTACAGCCAATTACCAGAAGTTTTACCAAATGGATTCAGGAAATATTACATCTTGGATCAATAAACTATTTTATGATAATTTAAATAAAGAATATGCCTTTGTCTCATTCTTCTCATTTAGCATGTGGAATATATTTCCAAATGTTATAGGAAAATAGTCATCTTCGTTTTTTTTACTTCCACACAGTGAAATGACAGCCAATTCTGTTCAAAGGGGGAAGGCAGACTCTAAATGTAATGTATTTCCTTCCAGAACATGGCATTCAGAAAAAGATTTTTTTTTATTTGTACTGTTTTAATGTTTTAGCCTTTACTATCTTATAGTTAAGAATTTATTTAAATGTGTAAATCAAACGTTTTAGCTATTGAAATAAATATTTAAATGATAGTAATTTTAGGGAAATACATGTTTTTATCCTACTCTTTTACTTTCTAAAATCCTTGACCTAATTTAAGTAAGGTTTTAACTTTTCTTGAATCTTTGCACTAAAGAATTATTTTCACTTCTTTTGAAATTGTCACATTTTAAACAATTTGTTGTAAGTTTTATATTCTAATATTCTTACATGAGCATACAAAAAACATAAAACACAAAGAAGTAAAGATACTGAGAAAATACTCCTGTGACCAATACCAGTATAACTTTTGCTAATACTATGGCATAATTTCATTCTGAATTATCATTTCTTTTTAAAACTGTTTTCTAATTTTCTTGAACACTGTATTAATAGGTTGTGAGTTACAATTTGTCAATATGAAAATATTATTTTACCTCAGTTAAAGTGTATAAAAACAAGTATGCCATGTAGCAGTTATTAAAAAGAAAGTGTTATTTACTTAGCCAAGTTGTTGAAACAGTCTGTCGATGAACCGTATGGTATATTTCTCAGTAATAAAAACCTGAGACGATCTGGGCTCCCACCCAACTTACTCCAACTGACAGTAAAACTTGTGTCATATGATGGTGTGCAAGTTCTTTATTTGAGGACAAAAACTATGTACTCCACATTTTTTTTAATAGCCCAATGCTTTAATTCAACATACAATTATTGAGTATGTGACAATTACTCTGTAGGGTGAGGGAAAAATCAGACAGTCTGCTGTAACATCTCTAGCCGAACTATGCCCCACTATTTTTAATGTTTATATCAGTATGATACATTCAATTGGCTGTTGAATTGAAAATTATATAATTTGGGTAATTTACTTATATAGCAACTAATATAAGTAATTTGATTTCCAGCATAGATTTTTTTTTAATCCTAAATATATTATATTCAATAGAGAGATTGGATTCCATATTCTGGTTAATACTTGTTAGCTGTGAAATTTTGGACAAAGTATTTAAAGCCTCTGCATTTAATCTATTAAATGAGAATAATACATATCTCATAAAGTTGTTGTAAGAACTAATGATATAAAATATATGAAGTTGCTTTTAAAATATCTGCATCAGAGCAAGTGTTCTTTAAATATAGGCTGACAGAGTTATTAATATAACAATAATTAATCACAATTATAACAATATATTAATAACATAGTTATTAATATAACAATAATATTCCTGACATAGTTATTAATATAACAATAATCTTTCAATCATCCTTAATTAAGGATTAATAATGTATATATTCATTTTCCTTCAATATTTAAAAAAAGTCTCTTGATTACCTCAAATTTTTGTATACATATAAATTTGTAGCAAAATTATTTAACTTAAATTTTAAAATTTAAAAGAGTATATTGGTAGTACCTCAGGTAAGAACTCTTACTAAATCTCCTTTTTGACACACATATACTTTAGGAGTTCTGGCATGTCTCTTTTCAAAAATAGACAGTATATGTCTTTATAGATATGAGGTGTGATAAAACAATACCGGTGAATGTTTAAATAAAAAATATTTATTACAGTAAAAGACACATTGCCATTAATCCCCCTCAAAATCCTCCCTCTAGTTTAGAACACACTTACCTCATCGTTCTTGCCACTTACTGAAGCAGTTCTGAAAGTCGTCTTTCAGGAGTGTCTTTAGTTGCACTGTCATGGCTGCCTCGATGTCCTGAATCGATTCAAAACATTTAACTTTCATGGTCATTTGGACCTTGGGGAAGAGCCAGAAGTCACATGGTACCAGATCCAGTGAATAAGGTGGATGAGGACACACAGTAATGTTTTTATTTGACAGAAATTGCCGTATACCAGAAGCGATGTGTAACCTGGAACCTTTCCGTTGTGATCACAAAATACGATGAATGCTGCTGCCCAGTGCCATCCAACAGAAAGGCAGTGATCTTCACTATGGGAAGAGGCAGGTTGAACCTTAGTAGTAACAGTTTGTGATAAGCTTCAACTTGTTCAGTGCAATCATTTGGGTGTGAGCTACCGTTGAGGGAAGATGTGTTTTAAAGTGTGCCTTAAATCATCCTCCGTCATGACAAAGCTCTGTGTCACACATCGCTTCTGGTATATGGCAATTTCTGTCAAATAAAAGCATTGTGGTGTTTCCTTATCTACTAATCTGGCACCATGTGACTTCTGGCTCTTCCCCAAAGTCAAAATGATTCAGGACATCAAGGCAGCCACAACAGTGTTACTAAAGACACTCACGAAAGAGGACTTTCAGAACTGCTTCAAAAAGTGGCAAGAACAATGAGCTAAGCGTGTTCAAAGAGAGGGGGAGTATTTTGAGGGGGATTAATGACAATGCCTTTTACTGTAATTGTTTTTTAATTTAAACATTCACCATATTATGTGATCACACCTTGTATATCAATATTCTCAGAAATAATCTTGGCAAGGATATTTTGGTAGAAAGTCTAGATTCTAAAGCAAATACAATGTCTGCGCAACTAGGCAAATTACATGATCTGTAAAGAACAAACAAAGCACTTTAAGAATAATTTTTTGCACATTTCTGATGACAAGCATTTCACTTTCAATTCTTGACTATCCAGGTCCACATTTCCTTATCTACAATTCCAAATGCCAAAAGCTTCTAAAAACAGAAAAATGGGTTCCTAACCAATATGTCGGCAAAACCTGAACCTAAATCCAATCAGTGGCAAAATTAACCAGAAGGTCTTGTAACGAACTTGAGGGTCTATATAGTCTCAATTTATCCCACACAATATGAATATTTATATGTAGGCAGACAGTAATAAACTTAATTATAAGATGCTGCCATAGACCTCACTGCACTGGAAGTATTAGGTCAAATATGAAATCTGTCACTAATTATCTTTCTAAAATCTAGAAAATTCTAAATTAAAAAAAATCTGACTCCAAGGCCCAGATTCAGATAAAATATTAATATAATATTAATATTATTAATTAAATATTAACATTATATTAATGTGTTAGTATCACCAAAGTTGTGTAATCTATAAACAGAAAACACTATTGTTTTCATTTAAAAATTATTACAGCCTATAAGAATGTCTCATCATTATTGAATAAATAAAATATTATTTCATGAATTCTAAAATTATTAAATTGTATTTGAAACTATATTTTTTAAAATCAGGAAATAATTGCACCAAAATTTGAATGTCTCTATTTGTAATGTCAATGACATTTGATATTTTCCAAGCTCAAAATAATAAACTGATTAATTTCACATGTGTGTTTTAGATTTCCCTTTGGAGATCCTCAAGTAGAAAACATAAAATGTAGGAACTTTTAAAATTGTAAACTAAACATTAGCCCTCCAGTTGCTTCTTCAACTACAATTAAAGTGCAAATATATATAAAATGAGTTTCATGGCCTAACATTTAAAGTTACCACTATTACCAATACTTAAAAATATATTTTAAAGTCTATCATTTTATTTTGAATTAATAAATTGATATAATTTTGTACATTCCAGGTCAGATTTTTATCAAAGATAATGTCCTACATTAACATATCTACAGTAATAAGTATAGAGGTTTTTTGTCTCATAATTGTATTTTAGATTTGATTATATTAAAATAGGATCTATACAGATTGTTTTATTTTTGTATTTTATTCTTATTTTCATCACTGTAATATTTTCTTATTGTATAAAAGTAAAATAATACTGAAAAGTTTAAAACTAATTTAAGCAGTCTCCCATTCCTAATTTATCTTACTCTTGATCCATTTGCTCTGCAGAAGCAATGATTTTTAATTCTTGTAGCTTTTACTTCTGTGGTTGTATCTAGTTACAGGAAAACAATTACATATGTAAGTTATACAAATTGATATATACATATTATATATGTAAAAATCTAGATGAGATATGTATTTATACATACATATAATTTTTGCTTATTTTTACATTTGTCAGTGTGGTATTTGCTCATATGTGATAAAAATAAAATAGATCACTCCTGACCCAAGTGGTATACTGTGATTATGAATCATCTCTTGTGCAGTTTATATTGATTTTCCTGGAATTGATTACTGCTTTATTATTTTCTTACACAGCGATTTAGGTTTTCCATCATACTGCTCTCTAAGTCTTGTGACCAAAGTCACCATTTTGCAACACTAAATTGCTTTTTGCTAGGTCTGATATCTTTCTCCTTCTCAGTTCATCCCTGATTTTGCTAGCTTCAAATAGGAGATCATATCTGGGGTCCTTGCATTGGAAATATCTTTATTCTGCCTTCTAACTTGACTTGTAAATTGGCAGGACATAGAATTCTGGGTTTCAACACATTTTCTCCTGAAAATTCTAGGGAATTGACTCCTATCTGCTGGCATTTTGTAACTCAAAGTATAGACAAAACCAGGAACAGCAGCAGCATCTGAGAGCTTGTTGGAACAGAAGACTTCTGGTTCCACCTCAGACCTACTGAATTAGAATCTGCATTTTAACAAGATCTCCAGGTTATCTGCATGCGTATTAACATTTGAGAAACACTGGTCTAACCTGCAGTGTTTTTATTCCTCTGTGTATGATCTTATCCCATTCCTTTAGCTAGAGATGCAGTGAGTCATTTAAAACTTGAGAATTGTGCCCTCTGTTTCTGGGAAATATCCTTGTATTTATTCCCCCCCCCCTTTTTTTAGTTTCAGGTGTACAAAGCAATGTAATAGTTAGACTTTTACACCCCTCACAAACTGTTAACACTCCCTCCCCAATCTACTACCCCTCTGACATCGTATATAGCTGTTACAATTCCATTCCCTACACTGTACTCCATATCTTGTGACTATGTATATATTAAATTATAGTTGACATTCGATATTATTCACCTTCAGCTAGAGGTGTATAGTGCAGTGGTCAGGCATATACACCGTCCATGAAGTGGTCTCCCTAATAAGACAAGTGCCCATCTGACACCCTATGAAATCTTTACATTATTGATTATATTTCCCAAACTGTCTTTCATATCCCTGTGGCAATATTGTGGCTACTATTCTGTGCTTTCTAATCCCTTCACCTTCTCCCTTATCCCTACCTCACTCCCATCTAGCAACCATCAGTTTTTTTCTCTATGTCTCTGAGACTATTTCTGTTTAGTTTGCTCATTTATTCTGTTCCTTAGAGTCCACATATAAGTGAGATCATATGGTGTTTGTCTTTCTCTGTCTGACTTATTTCACTTAGCATAATATTTTCTAGGTCCATCCATGTTGTTGCAGATGTTAAGATTTCATTCTTCTTCCTTCTCTGCCATTTGGTCTCCTAATTGGTATATTTCCTAAATGAATGTAGAACCTCCTGGATTGATCCCCTATGTTTTTGTAGTTTCTCTTTTTTCATCTTTCTTTTTCCTTTTCTTTCTAGGAAATTTTTCACATTGTCATCTTCTAACTCAATTGAACTTCGTGTATCAGCTATTATAGTTGTAATTTTAGTGAGTTCTTTCTTTTTTCTGGTTACTCTTTTTGCATCTCATTGTCCATAACCTAGTCATAAGGCATATATATCTGCATGGAATACTGAGAAATGTATATTTTTATTGCAGAAAGAAGTGTGACGTGGTAAAAATTAATATTGGGTTACCAAGCAAAAGGAGAAAGTATAATGTGGTTGGCAAATAGACACCTCTTCTCAAGTTCCAATTAACTAAGTCATTTCAGATGAATTAATAATTTTTTTCTATTTGGTTTACATCTATCTATAAGCCTTCTTGTCATGAAGTAGAATAAATGATGGCCAGTTAGTGTTGGAGAAAAATTATTTTAAATAGGATAACAAAAGCAAAAACATCTTAAGCAAATAGTATTTCAATTTTAAAATTCAGAAAAAAAAACACATCAATTTAGATTTCTGGATTTTTTTATTTTTTTATTTTTTAAATTTATTGGGGTGTCAATTGTTAGCAAAATTACATAGATTTCAGGTATACAATTCTGCATTACATCATCTATAAATCCCATTGTGTGTTCACCACCCAGTCAGTTCTCCTTCCATCACCATATATTTGATCCCCCTTACCCTCATCTCCCACCCCCCACCCCCTTACCCTCTGGCAACCACTAAACTATTGTCTGTGTCTATGAGTTTCTGTTTCTCATTTGTTTGTCTTGTTCTTTTGTTTATCCAAGCATTGGTGGTTCAGTGGTAGAATTCTTGCCTGCCATCAATTTAGATTTAATCAACCCCCTACCTTCTGAAATAATTAAGGACTGTTGATAAATCAAATTATGCCTATAACAAATTACTGAGAACTGATTCTTGTAGAGGTTATAGTAGAGTGCAGTAGTTACTTTTATTCCCTTTACCAAACTCTCTCTCCTTTAAAGATCATACTGATAGAGTAGGTAGATAGATAGAAATGAGTAGGAGAAGGAACAAAACACTTAGCCCTGGTTAGAAAGCCCCTTGCAGCAGCTCCTATTTGGGTCAAGACCCCTTGCAGCTGCCTATCAGGATTCCAGGCTTAAACATGCCCCTAAGTCAAGGGAATGTGTTTACACGTGCCCCTAAATGAAAGAAATGCATTAGAGGAGAAGAAGACAACCTGCTTATCAGAGAACATAGTCCTGTTTGTCTCCAACACCTTACTAACCAACAGGATTCCAGGTATTCACACACTCCAAGGGGATGTGTTTACACATGCCCCCAAATCAGAGAAATGGATCGCTAAATACCAGAGGACTAGGCACCTCAGGGGGAGAAAGAGAAATAAGAGAAGGGAGAGGGGGAGGCAATTCTATCAGTAGAAATAAAAGCCTTCATGCAATGTAAGGTGGGCCTGCTTCCCTCTCTTGCGTGAGCCCTCTCCGTGTCTCAGAGTGCACTTTCTTTTACTAATAAATTTCTGGCTGTTTTATTTTGCACGAAATTCTGTCTCTTGATTGCACTCATTCCTTAAAGAAGATGAAGAGCTGAGGTTCACCGTCATTTCCCTGCAACAATACCCTTTAACTGCTCAGATTTTGGAAGGACACATGTGTGGATCTAAGGGATGAAAGATAAATTGCCTAATAAGTTTTATCAGCCAAACCAACCTCCGTCATCCATGTGGCGACAGATATTACAGTCCCTTCACCCTCACTTACCATGAATTTATTCTGATTACATTCCTCTCCTTCCATTTGGTTAGCTCTTCACCAAAACAACAGAAATCCTAGAATAATTTATATTTGTATACAAAAATCTGCCATGTGGTAGTGAAACAATCCTACAACCCTAAAAATTAAACTTCTCATTGAAGAACAAGTATCAGTGGAAGATGTAAATCTAACCATCACTTGAAATCTCTCATATTATTTCTGAATGTGAAACCTGCATTCAGTTAGCTAGAGATTATTTTTAAGTATTTATTTTTAAGTGTTTACATAGTTACTTCAACCACACTGAATTAATACTGATGTTTCTAGCTGTTAAAATATTTACGTTAGAAAAGAATTGTAGTTGACAGAAAGCAAATATAAAATAAGTCGAAATTTAAAGAAACTTAAAAAGAAATTGATTATTATAAGTTCTCAGTATGCTTATTTTATGTCTGTCACTGTTATATTTAAAATTTGTTCTTTCTCTCAAAATTCACATAAACTCCAAACATTTAGAGATTTGATTCATAAAGTTTAGCTTTACTTAATTTATATTTATAATAAAATATATTTCTCTAATATTTATGTTTCTGTACAACACATGCCTATTATATATTCTGTCTTCTACTTTGTAGCAGATAGAATGATGCAAATATGGAAATGTCATTAATATATAGGTCTTTAGTCCTATCCAGTCTTTTTGAGACATTTAAAAAAATATTAAAAGAACTAAGAAGAGCAGCAAAATGTAGCTAGGTTCATCCATATTACTGGAAACTTTTGCTCCTGGCATAGCAATTAAAACTGATGTTTGTGGCTGCCAGAAATAATGAACTTGTGGATTTATGATGAGGAACTAAGAGTTATGCCCCTACTTTATTTTTAAGGGTGAGAGATTTACAGTCGATGAGGTTTGAATTGATGTGGCACATTCATTCCAGAAATGTGGGAGTAAGGAATGTGAGTGCAAGACCAAAAAATGCTATTGTGTCCAGGTGGAAGTGGAACAATAAAAAGAAAGCTATTAATGGGAAATTTATTTTAAAATGCTTTGTATAAAATGTGTAAAACCCAGGTCTTCAGTAACAAATCAGAAAACTTAAGTTAGAGTTACATATTTATATCATTATAAATTTATCTTTATTATCCCTACAGATATTAAATCTCACAGCAAGGTGTTCTTCATTAATCTCTAAAAAATTCTTAATTCCCCAGTGAAGCCAATTTACATTAAAAATAATGTTCAGATAAAAACTGGTCCCTGCTTTCTCTCTCTCTCTTTTTTACCCCCCTTGTTTTCCTGCCATTCTCCCAACATTTTTATTTGTGGCACTGCTTCTACTTTGAACATTCTGTATCCCTGCCTCTTCCGCTGAGGAAAAAAAAAGAATTAGACAGCTGTAATAGTTATTTAACTATTTTCTTTTCCTAACATGTTTCCAACCTTTGCTTTTAGCTTCTTTTGCATTGAGACAAACAAATTTAAGTTATCAGGAACTATTTTCTTCTTCTTTCTCAGGTGCTGCCTGGGTTTTCTGAGATGCTAACAATAATAGCTATTGTTTGAGTACATTTGGAATCAAAGGACTCAAGAACACAGGACTGTGTTCACTCCTACACAGAGCTTTCATAGAAAAAAGTTTCTTTTTTATTTTTTACCTTCTATGTATATCCAAATGATGCTAGAATAAAATCCCTCTTAAGCCATGTACAGCTTTATTTGTTTAGGAAATAGTAATAGAGTCACACAGGTGAACATGTAGCTAGAGATAGTATTTTTGAATCAGTAGATAGAAATGCACTGAAAACTAGTATATTATTTCTTCAATGAAATATTGATGCAAGATTCAAAGAAATCCAAAATATTCTTAGAAAATTAAATGTAAATTTATATCATTAATACAGTTCTTCCTACTCACTTTTATTTTAAATTTATTTCATTAATTTTAAATGAATTTTAATGAAGATGTAAAGTTAACATAGGTATGTATATATGTAATACATAGTCATATATAACTATGCTAATATGCTTTTCTCTGGGACATTTTCTTGTTTGTAAGAGTCTCTCATATATTACATATGTCCTCCTCAAACAGAAAGAACTATGCTTGAAAAGAGAAGGTTGAGGCAAACATACAGACAGAAGGGATCAGAGCCCGTGCATCTCTCTCTACGAGGGATTGTGAAATGCAGGGGACTAAAGCTGACCTATTCCACCTATTCCTGGGAAACAAAGGACTCCTCTGTAAGCCAGCTTGGACTCAAAGAATCCTGATGACTTGGCCAACCTTCTTTCTATTGCATGACAATCTCAGATCTCCAGTCAATCTTCTCTACTGTGTCCTTCACTTGGGGTCAATTTAATCTCATATCTTGGTCTCATATCTTTCCCAGCATTTTCCAGCTCTATCCTTATTTCCTTTGATATAAGCTTTTCCCCGGTAGAATCTTTACACATTTAATCATGTCTCAGTGTCTGCTTCCTAAAAGATCCAGACAACCTAAAAGATCCAGACAACCTAAAAGATCCAGACAAAAGATACAGGAATCTACATGTATGCATCCACCAGCTAGTCCACAACTTGATGCCTCAACAGCAGCTGGCTTGCAGAGAGCTTGAGATGAAACTGTTCTGTATAGTATGGAGAGGTGGGACATGCCTGCATGTATTTGTCAAATCTAAAGCTATAACCCCCTCAAAATGAATTTTAATGCATGCAATTTAAAAAAATCATTCAGAATGTTGGAGATCCTAGGATGGAATTCAAATGGTGAAAAATGAATTTAATTGTATTATAAATGTATGACATTACCTCACTGAAGGATGTGGGGAAAGAAGGGGTTAACAAGTAACTTTGGATAAAGGTATTTTGACTGGAAACTGTAAGGATAAAGACATAAAGAAATGTATATAAATAGTACACTCTCAGTAGAAAGTTTGTTTCTCACTGGGATTTGTGTTAATGATTATGAACCTGCTTTACATGTATAATGAGGTTGAATAAACACATGGGTGGCGAGGGGTAGGAACTAGGTCTCTCACTGCTGGAGAGGGAAGTAACAGATAAGCAAGGTGGAGGGAGGAGGTTCGATTGAACCCTGTGATACTGAATTGGAGTGGATACATTAATATGAATACTGTTTAGCTTAATTTACATGCAGAAAATAGACACAAAAATAATTATAGATATAGGTATGTGTACACATGGGTTGGTTTACATACTTATATTTCCTTGCTCTGTCCACTCAAAGCCTAGGTGATACTACAGTAGCAATAAGCACACTTAGCACTCAGATCTCGATTTCTAAATACCATTCCCAATAAAAGAAAACAGATCTCCTTAAAAAAAATGGCTGAGTCTAAAGCTGGGAAGGGAAAATACACAATGAGCCTGGATCATCAGGTAGTGCCTGAAAGTAAGGAAGTGCTCAAAAAACGAACAAACAAACAAACAGACAGACAAAATCCAATTGACAGGGTCATGAAAAAGGGATGGAATTATTTATCTTATGGGAGAAGACAGGAAAAAATAAGAAAATGCTGTAAAGTATATGAAGTATTGTTACCTTGTTGCAGAAATTGAGTTCATGGCTAAATGGTAGAAATGAATGTAATATAAAACATGGACTAGATTCGACTCATGTTCCCATAAGGGAGCAAGCTCAGCTGAACTCCTTATGGCAACTCAAGGGCCCCAAAGGGTAAAAAGAATTACTGAATTACCACAGATTAGGATGGAGGGACCATCATTAAAAGGGACCAGGAACACTAGAATAACAATGATAGGAATGGGTTGTAATCACAGAAGAATCTAGTATCTCAAGGAGAGCTTGTGACTTGAGAAACAATTCAGTCAAGATGGGAATTCCAGATCCTCGAAGGCTAATATCATGCCATCCCATTATACTCTTACCTCAATTAAAGTGTAAATTCAAACTATACTTCTCATGAATTGATATTTTCATCCACAGAAGAGAAATATTAAAAGATAACTATGTATCTTGTTATAGGCTCTTACCAAATTCTATTTCTGGGTAGTGTATCATCTAATTCTTGATGATTATGGTTAGAGAAAGTAATGACTCTAAAAATACCATACTACTTAAATAAATTTATTTCCTAATTGATTTCTGCAAAAAGAATTTAACTTGTAAGTAAAATCAAGACTTTCCTTAATGCCGATACTGAAAACTAACCCAGAGATCACATAAGTAATCTAGAAGGAAATTTAAAAGTCCTAGAATTGTTAAGTCCCCAATACTGTGCAAGAAACAGACATGCTTATGCCAATTTTAAACATTTCCATTCAAAATGCATTTTTCAACATAATATAAAGCAATTTATTTGTGTGTAGTAAGGGCAGGGGGAAGGTGGTAGTGGTGTGGGCAACTTTCCTAACATGTATAAAGGAATTTTAATTATCTATATTTTCCTTATTCTTCCCCTTTGTTTCTATTAATCAAATTGTGCTTTTAATGAAGTCAGCTACAGAATCATTAATAACTTTGAAAGGTTATGTATTTTTATTTGCTGCAGAAATTTTTCCAACTCTAATCCTTTTGTTTTAAGTGTTTCGTATCTGTCAATATCTACCCATTATCAACATTAAAACTTTGGAAATATAAACCCTAACTGACAAATTGTTTTAATTTGCACATATATGTTACTTTTAGATATTTCTGTAGCCATGACATTTTATTTATTCATTATTCTCTTAAAAATTCTAATGATATTAATTGGAATGCATGTGAGTTACTAAGAGTGGAAAAATATAAATATGATTCTGTGCTGGAATTTTCAGTGTTTTAAATTGAATTGATCTGTTTTCATAAGCAACCCTGTTAATTTCCTCTGCAAATATGTATAACTCAGGCAAACTTCACTTATTTCTTTTCAACTATGCCAAATGTTGTTAAAATAATAAATGAATCATGTGAGATAACCATTTCCAAGCATGCAAAAACAATTCCTAGAGTATGTACCATGTGGTAACCACCTATTCATGGAATTTCCTTTTTTTCTTGCATTTAATTCATTTTTCCTCCCTCTACTTTCATCCATTTTTATATTTTATCAGATGCACAGTTCCTGTATGAGAAATGTGTTTATATAACTGAGGAAATATGAATCAACTCATCACGTCTAATTTTCGAGTTTAAAATTAGAAACAGAAGATGGTAAACTTTGGCTGCATCTTAAAATACTCTGAATTATCTTGCTAAATCTTACTAATTATTTTAAAATTGGATTTAATTTTACAACCTAACATAATGAGTTGCAAATATTTTTACTACTCCTATTCAGAAACATACCAGAGTCTGAAATAAGTGTCTTAGACAATCTCACATCTAAAGTTGTATTTTAGAAGAGGCAGAGAAAGACACAAGAATAAAGTGCTATGAAATTAAAGAACCCAGTGGACTTTTGTTTTCTGGAGAACCCTTCCTCTGCAGCTGTTGAGCAAGATGCAAGTTTTACTGGAGGAATTCTATACTGTTTCTCCCACTATAAATTATAAAAATGTTTTTTCTTGTTCAAACAAGCTCAAAGGCTTTCATGGAAAAGAAAAGATGGCTTATTGATTCTGAGAATGTTCCAGAAAACACAAATTATCATATAAAATGAAGGTGTAATTTTTCCAACTATAAATACATCTTTTTCTCTTTGTCCAAGAGAGCAATGACTACTTATTGCAAAGACATCTGCATTTAACAGAAAAAAAGAGGTAAGCCATAGGAATAAATCTGTAATAGTGGGACTTCACACATCACTCAACAAGACATGAGAGGCTTTCCCTGGAAAGACAGTGATGTGGTGGAAAGAGCTCGGTTTTAAGACAGGTTTAATTTGGATTCTGGCTCTGTAACCTACTTCCTGAAAAGGGACAAGTATTCAACCTTTTTCTGAGCCTTGGTTTTCTTACTTATAAAAAAAGGCATAATAATAATAATTACGTGGTTATTTTTATTTTCAAATGAAATAATAAAGGTTAAACATGAAACAGGTGTTCAATGCTAATCTCTACTTGAGTCTACTCAGAAAGCTGGGCTTACCATCCTTAAAATGTGGGGTGCTCCATCAAAGCCTTGCTCTGACTGAGGACTCAAGTATATGTAACTCAAAAGTAGCCTGTACATTTCTGAAAATTTATAATTTAAGGGAATTGAAGGAGAATAGAAGATCATACATTTATTGCGTACCTGTCAAGTGTCAGGCTCTATTTCCACAAACATATTATATAATTAATTTAATCCTGAAAAGTACCCTATGAGATATATTCTATTTTAGCTCTAATTTTCTTAGCATACAAACACTAAGTAATGTGTTTGACCTGACATGATTAATTAGGAGGTAGAAACTGAATTTAAAGCCAGGGAGTCTAGCACATCTCTTTAGTAAGAAATTAAAACGATTTTTTTTAAGTTCTTTTGTTCTTTGGACATCTCCCATTAAAAGTGTATAATCAAATTACTATATTTTCAAATCACTTGAAATATTATCATCTTATAACACTGACTGAACACATAGTTAGGTTCATTTTTAAATGTTTATTCTTAAGGATTGTTCCTTAACTTATTTAACTTTATAAATAGCTAAAATATTTCCATAGTCCCCAAATCGAGAAAATCTATAATTAAAACAATTTGGCTTCTGGGTGGTGAACACACAGTGAATATATAGATGATGTATTATAGAATTGTATACTTGAAACCTATATAATTTTACCAACCAATGTCACCCCAAAGAATCTAATAATAAAATTGAAAAATAAAATAAAATGTTAAAAAATAAATAGGGTGGCCGGAGGTCTCAGTCGGTTAGAGAGTGAGCTCTGAACAACAGGGTTGCCGGTTCGATTCCCACATGGAGCTGAGCTGCGCCCTCCACAACTAGATTGAAGGACAACGACTTGGAGCTGATGGGCTCTGGAAAAATGCACTGTTTCCCAATATTCCCCAATAAAAAAAATTTTTTAATAAATAAATAAAATTGGTCTGTATAATTTTTCCCTTCAACCTATTCCATTTCATCCCTAAGCAACATTTTTGAAAATTTATTTTTAAATCAATTAATATTTTGTTTCCTTTTAAATTCTGTTATATTGATTTGGATTTTAAATATGAAATGTAAACTAATGAATAAGTATATGTTATAGAGTGATTTATGATGAGAATTTATCTTTCCTATCATGTCGTTGTCTATGCTTTATATTTAGAGCAATCATGCATCTATCTGAAACATACTAGGCTATAAATAAATTACAGCACAGTGTTCATTCTTATAAATTGACCCAAAATCCATAGATCTAGTCTTAAGAAACTGATAGATGGTACTTTCTTAATTACTAAAGGATTTCCTTAAATAATGAGATCTCCTCAAACATCCAGAACATAGTCTTAAAGATATGAAGACTTACTTAAAGGGTAACATATGTTTGAGATAGATTCCTAGAAACAGGATTACTAAGTCAAGAGGTAAATGGATATGTAATTTTTCTAAATATTTCCAAATTTTCCTATATACTGGTTGCGTCATTTTTCATTCTCATCAACAATGTACAAGAGTGCTACTCACCCATAGCTTCTTCAACAAAATATATTGTGAACTTTTGTATTTTTAAGTTTTTCTTAAGGTGAGAAATGGCATCTCAATGCAGTTTTCCTACTTTTTTTGAGTGAGTTTGAAAATTTTTTCCAAATGATTAAGAGATGTGATTCTATATTTATGAAATGTTTATTTTTTTCTCTTTTGAATTTTCTGCATTTTTGTAGTGGGTTATTTTTCTACTCTATTTTTAGAAGCAAAAAAGTCTTATGAGCTTTTCATGAAGTAATATTTTTATGTTTTGAAAATTCTTATTGCATGCTTACTTTGCATCATGAACTGTACGAAGTACTAGAAAAATTTCTCATTGTTTTAATTTTATTTGCTATTTGAAGCTTTTAATTGAAATAACTTGCAATGGAAATGGGAAGCAATTTAGAGTTATTTATCAATTATTATTAAATTTTCATATCTGTATAAGAAATTCAACTTATATAAATCTTTTGGGGATTCTTATAAAAGATAGCGTATTTGTCAAGGTAGGCTAACCTATGCTCTAGTAACAAATAAGCCACTCTATCTTACTGGCTTACTATTACAATGGTTTGTATTTCACTCACCATCACAGTATATATATATATATATATATATATATATATATATATATCCAATTGCTTTTTTTTTTTTTTTGTGATCCTCCTCCAGGTGGCAACTCTGGGACACAGTCTCTTTTCATGTTGAGATACTGTTGTTTTTAGCTTATGGTTCCTAAGTTTGCCACAGAAGGAGATAGGAGAACACTTGAAAAAGGTTTATAGCCAGGCCTAGAAGGGATATACATCACTTCTACCCACATCTTATTGACCAGAACTGAGCCAAGGAGGCTCAGAAACAGCGTTCCTGTGTGTTCATAAAGAAAAAAATGAAGTAGAATTTCGTGAACATACAGTGTTGTCTCTGCCAATAAGAAATAGTAGATTAGAATAAGATTTCTTTGTGTGTGTGAATATTACTAGTTACCTCATTTGACTATTACTACCTGAAGAAGAAATAGAACAACATGCGTTTAAAAATTACTGTATCATAGCTTCCACAGTTTACTACATTTTATTCTTTTTGAAGAGATGAACATCCAACCATTGCCGTTGCTCAGCAGTGACGTGAAGCTTCCAGTTCCAAATGTCTGTGTGTGTTTTTTCCAGTTGGTATATAATGCCGGGCATTATAAATTTGAGTTGTCCTTTTTTGAATCATCTCTGCCTAGTTAAGTATATTGGTAAAGGCTTTTTTTTTTTAAATCAGAATTTCCATTTTGTGGAAATATCTGAATCACTTGTTTCTTGTTTATTACTATGCTTTTCCTAGATTGTGTAACTAGCTACGCAAAGAGAACATTAAGAGTTACAGTGTTTAACTGTTTAATCTTTTACCAGAACAGACTTCGGGGTACAGCTAATGAATAGACTATTGTTACTCACTTCCTATTTGAGAAAACCTCAGGTGATTGCCTTGGAGGTAGTAGGACGATCATCATCACTCTCTTAAATTCCTGCTTCTTGAACTCACATTTATAAGTCTATTTGTACATAATTTTTACATTACTGCCAAGTACACTAAATACTTTATTTGTCTAGAATTCAGGTGAAAATTATTTATTATGTAGTAATGTTAGATAGAAGTTAGAAAATGAAGGAGAAAGAGGAGGAGGGGTGGGAGGGGGTCCATAGTACCTACAGAAAAAGCTCACAGCTAGCTTTGGTTCACTGCCTCCAGCCATTTATCTGTTTTTACAACAACAGATGACAAGAAGTGGTCTAGAGCAAGATAAGGATCTGAGTCAACAGACCTCCACCCATCTTAGGTGGTCATGCTTTCCCATGGAAGAGCATGTACCAACTTTTCCCGCCAAATCAATATGTAACTCCCTCACCCCACCCAGCAAACTATAAGTTCTCAGGACAACGGCTTTCTCTCTCAATCTCTCTCTCTCTCTCTCTCTCTCTCTCTCTCTCTCTCTCTCTCTCTCTCTCTCTCTCTCTCTCTCTCCCACACACACACACCTCATCTGGGCCTCTCTCTCCTACCTTGCCTAAGTCTCTCCCTCTCCCTCTCCCTCCCACCCTGCTAGGCCAGTTCCCTTCCCTGAGAAAATATGCTAATAAACCCTGCTTGCACACTAAGCAGCTTGCTGACCTTTGATTCTTAAATGCATGGACAAGAAGAACTGAGACTCCTGTTACAGTAAATCAAAAAGAACACTAACACATTTTTGGCATTTATATTTAGCTTTTTCCAAATGAAAATATGCCCTGCATCTCAGTATATTTTGTTGAATTTAGTGCATTTCTTTTTACTCTCAAAGTACTCTGTGCTTACATCTATCGTAGTGATTGTCTTCTTCTACCTTACAATGACTTCTTGTTGAAATTTCACTCACTAGAATCAAGGGCATGGGACATGTCTTTAAGCCAACACCTGACACCTTGCACTTACTATGTTCATAGAAGGTGATCAATAAGTGTTTATAGATATGTAGTTCAAGAAAATGATGCTTCTTAATAATTGCTTTGTTACGATGATTTCAGGATCTATTCCTGAGTTGGAGGAATTAGAATTTTGTGTTTCCAAATGACTTCCTACTCCCTAATGATGCTTTGCTAACCTTCCTGCTGACAGTAGGAAATGTCAACCAAACTGTCTATAAATGTAGTTATTTCATTCCACTGCCTCAAATGTGTACCTCTTCACAAAAAAATGCATTTTGCCATGTGTTCAGCTCATCCGTCTCCTCTCCTCTCCTCTCCTCTCCTCTCCTCTCCTCTCCTCTCCTCTCCTCTCCTCTCCTCTCCTCTCCTCTCCTCTCCTCTCCTCTCCTCTCCTTGTCTCTCCCTCCCTCCCCTCCCCAACCCTCCCCTCCCCTCCTCTTTTCTCCTCTCTTCTCCTTCTCTTTTCTCACCTCTCTCTCCTCTGTGGGTACGAAACCAAGTTAGTATTGTATGATCCCAATTCCAACATCCTAACAATAAGCGATATAATCAACAATTTCCAGTGGGACAATCAGATTCTTTAGGGGACTCTAATATTTAGAGTTAAAAACAGTCTCTGCTGTCACTTACATCAATATGAAGTAGATCCAAGGACTGAGTGCGTTATTTCAGTGCATCCATGATTGACTTACATGCAAAAACAACAGAGAAAATTGGTTCCTTTAAAAAGAAGAAATCAGAAATGCAGAGAGCAATAACAACAACAAAATTCAAGTGCTCCCAGATGAATGAAAGGAGTCACTTTTATTTGCATGTGACTGATTACAATTTTGCAAACAAAACTCAATGTTCAAAAATGAGAATTTCATCATCTTTTCTTAATCAAATGCAATTTCTATCTTGATCTCCCCTTTTTACTGATATTAGAAACATCATCTAGTTATTACCTAGTAGACTCAGCAGAGATTACTTGAACTCTTCAAGCTCAAAATTTTATCAATTCTGGATTTGAACTCAGTGAGTTGAAGAGTCAGAATCAGTCCTTTAAAAGTTTTCTTCCTGTTCCTGAGGTTCTGGGGAGCATATAGTAGTTCATAGCATTGGTGGCAAAGGGCATCTGATCCTTGATCATCTTTTCACACCAGCCTCCACTGAGATAGAATGCTTCCTATTTGGTCATTGTCAACATAAGCTTATTAATGTGGCTGCTGAGGTTCCTGGGTTCACTATGATGCCTGAGGTCCAAGTTCACAAAGCTCTTCCTCTCTACCTGAAATTTAAGGGTACTTACAGTCTTTTAGCTTCCTTCCTTCATGCCTCCCTGGCATCCTGGAGCTTCCTCTAGGGCCCTGCTTGCCCTCCAGTTGTGAGCCATTCTAGATGTGGGACATCTTTGTTGGGACAATGATCTTTTGGATTGCACCTGGAAACAAGGCAAAGGCATTCTTGCTGTAGGATTCTCTCAATTTTACCTTTTCTTGTGTCATTCTCTCCCCAGGGGCAAGGCTAAAGATTCTTTAGAAATTTAGGTTAGTATATTTCACAACAGTGTTTAACACTCCTGTCCTCCTCTCCAAATCTTGGAAAGTATCTCTTGGTCCAGCCCAAAAAAGAAACTTATTTCCTTTCTGTGTGTAGGGAAAACTAAACACATCTTTCCAAGGAAACCACTTATGTAGGTCACTTAAGCAAAGAATAGTATGACTATTTCTTCAGAGCCCCATTCTCCCTCCATAAAGGAAAGTACAAGCAGGCCCCATGAATTAAGGGAAAGGGGTTTAGTGCCCACATTAGTCATCGAGTCAACCGAGTCCCGTCTATGAAAGTCAGTGATAGGGAATGTGTTTACCCAGATGTTCCACATACACACGAACTTCTAAACTGTGTAAAATTCTACAACATTTTGTCAATTGTGGAAGAGCTGTCTCTTGTATTTAAAAATAATGTATAAAAATAAAATGTGGACTGACTGGTTATGATTAAACTAAAAAAGGAAAATTCAGATTGACTTTCTGCGTTGGATGTGTCAGACCTTGTGGCAGGCTTTTTCACATGAAATACTTAAGTTTCACAACCACTGTCAAGTGGATGTTAGTAGCTTCCCTTTTGGAGAGAGAAAACTTGACTAAGTGAGTTATTCGTGTTATAATAAAACCCTATTATCATCTGAACTGCATCCTCCCCCCCCCAAAAAAAAAAATTGAAGTCCTAATTCTTGGTACCTGTATATGTGATCTGATTTAAAAATAGAGTCTTTGCATATCTAATCAAGTTTAGATAAGGCCCTACTGGATTAAACTGGGCCCTAAATCTAATGACTGGTGTTCTTATAAGGAGAAAAAGATTTAGAGGCACTCAGGCACACACAAAGATAGGACAGTCAGGTGAAGACAATGGTGGCAGAGGTTGGAGTGACACAGCTACAGCCAAGAAATGCCAAGAACTGTGGGAAACCACCAGAAGCTACAAGAGACAAGGGAGGATTCTTCTCTAAAATCTTCAAAGGGACCCTGGTCCTGAGGACACTTTCAGACTTCTAGCCCCAGAACTGTGAGATAATACATTTGTGGTTGTTTTAAGCTACCCAGTTTGTGGTCACTTGTTATGCCAACCCTAGAAAACTAACATAAAACCACATTCATTGAATGCCTACTAGGTTGTAGATATTCTCCTGGTCACCTATTATATACTACTTAATATAATCCTCACACCAACCAGAGAGGACACCAAGGTTCAGAAAGTTTAAGTAACTACTAATCTTACACTGTTTTTAAGCAATAGTGTTACCCAACTGTGGGGACAGAGCCGGGAGTGCAGTTTCCAGGCTCTCACCCTCTCGTGGAAAGGTGCTGGCTCAGGTAGTAAATGGCCATCAACTGTGATTGGATGGCCATCAGCTGTAGCTCGTTGGCCCTCAGCTGTAACCAGTGAGCCATTGGCCACTAATATAACTACCGTGGCTATGCTAGCAGAAAAAGGGGCCTAGCAAGAAGATAGTGCCTGAGCTAGCAAGAGCGAATTACAGTTAGCACTGAGGATTGCAGCTAGCAAGTGAGGTTGGTTGGCAGAAGAAGTGGACGGTAGGTTGCAGATAGTGTGGCTCCTGCTTTCTGTGTCTCCAACCCAGCCGCCAGCGAGACTATAGTGGTATGACTCCCCTATCTATGGCTCCGTTGGTGTTCCTTTTTGGCCTCACCATAACCTGCATTCTTATGTGGGGAGCGGGACCAGAGACCCCGCATGACACCCTGCATGACACCAACTTAGGTTTGGTGCTGCTTGCTGCCTGGAGAGCCCAAAAACTCGAGTGGCAAGGTTTGGTGAGGAGAAAAACATTTTTTATTTTGATGCTGGCAGCTTGGGAGGATGGCAGACTCATGTCTAGAAAAAAACCACCTTTCCTGAACAGGGAATGATTAACAGGTTTCATAAGCAGGTAAGTGGGAAAGAACAAAAAAAACTGGGGACTAATCATGTGGGTCTCAGGGCTGATTGTTGAGAAATCGCCTCCTGGGGGTCATATGAGACCTCAGGTCTGCTTCAATATAATGTTATCTTACTTTGTGCGTCATCAGCAAAAACTGCTAGGGAGTTACAATCATGGGTCCTAACTTCTGTGTGCCTGAGGATTGAGAAATTGCTCTTTTCAGGTTAGGATTCTGCTGATTAAATGGATCAATGAGGTATGTGTAGCCTTAAAAAGGGTAACAAAACAGAGTTCTTAAATCAGTCAATGAGGGAAGAAACAAAGAGAAAACAGCTGAATATCAGGGAGGATCTGACTGCAAACTAGCTAAGTTTAATTACAGGTGGGTAGATAGCAAGCTATCAGGTAAATCAAACTGCAAACTAGCCAGTCTGACTATGTTATTGATTCCCCGAGTGTCACTCTTATAATAGGCCAGGATTTTAAAGTTCAAGTTTATTCTCTGGATATGATAAGGGTTAGCAAGTAAAAATATAATACAATTATTCATTGTTTATGTGAAATAAAATATAAGAATACAATTATTCATTATTTATATGAAATTCAACTGTAACTTGTATCCTGCATTTTATCTGGCAGTCCTACTGGGGCGATGTCCAGGAATCATGTTTTAACTTGCACTTCAGGTGGTTTTTGTTACAATGTATTGAATAGAGGCTCTGAGCAGTTTCCTTTTCAGTCAAGCCCATCAATCTTTCCCAGTGACCCTTAGAAATGCAAAAGTCAGCTGTGTACATGTCACAAATCTCATTGTTACTATTTATGACTACTTACTATATCTTGTAATCATAATTATGTAGATTGTTTAACATGTTAGATACATTTAGTTCTATCCTTTATAGATTACAGCACTAAACTCTGGACTTACAGTTGGTCTTGAAATTTTGTAGTTCATAATCATCGTCTCAATTTTAAAAATTAGATGGAAAATTTCACAGGATACCCTGGAAGCTGTAAAAGTGGGTCTTTGGAAGTAGAATTTCACAGCGGTGGGGTTTTTTGGGGTTTTTCTTTTTTGTTTTGTTTTGTTTTGTTTGTTTTATTTTTTTTTACCCTGAATTTATGACATCATTGGATGTGTTGAACCTTGACTCACAGTTTTATCCTCAGAGCATCCTCAACTCTGGAATGTGTTTCTCTCTTGGTGTAATGAAACATGAGCCTCCTGGCACCAAGGATAACTTCAAGGGCCAATTGTTTACAAAAACATTTGCTTGAGGGTTTCAAAGTAGGGGTCCAGATGATAGATGGCATTTTAAATGCATTTGCCATGAATGAATCCTGGGAGGATCAGGAATGGAAACATTTCAAAAAGTAATACCAGTAATTAGGCATGTTGGTTTATGAAAAGTTAGCCTCATATTCTTTGAAGGTTTGATATATCAATGATTCCCAGATTTCTAAAGTCAAGGTGTGAGAATCTAATTGCCAGAAATATAGAGAAAGATTTAATAAACGTAACTCAGTCCAGCTTCAATAGCACAGAAGCCCAAGAATATTTCGGGACTTGATTTCTCAGAACTGATTCTTGGGAGCCTTCCACTAAAGAAAAACAAAGCAGATTTGCTTTAAGTAATTCCAGCTTTCAGTGATAAATCAAAGGAATCTTTCGCATACATCAGACATATTTGAAAGTTTTTATTTTATTTTAAAAGGCCCAAATGTTCTGTAGGATTTTAAAATTATTTTCATAGATTTAGAGAAGGTTTTGGTATCTGAGGGCTAATACTCTGGGAACAAGAAAAGATATACTGAGAGACCGTTCCTCTTGCAGAGCCTATGATAAATGGAAATATGATGTAAAATTGAGATGGTGTCCTCCCTCATGTTGGTCAGACTAGTACTTGAAATCTACTAAGATTCCATAAGATTGTACAGAATGACTGGCCCCTGAAATTCTCATTAAACTTTTTTACCTCCAAACTTTTCTAAAACTTTCGACCACATCAACTCCACTCCCCAACCTTAACTCTTGTGGGAGAGAACATGATTACTTTCCTAAAACAATGACTCAGGGCTAACTTTCTCCTCACAATATAATAGGGATTTGAATTCTCCAATATGCATTAGAATACAGAAGTTCTGACCTGAAACATCCTTAAAAATATATGAAATGCAAGCTAGAACTTTAGTAGTAAGTGACAAATTTCTGAGAGGGAGTATTGTGATATCTTGGACAAACTTTCCAATATCATTGGGGTTCTTTGGTAAATGTTTATAGTATATAATCTCTAAAATTAACTCCAATTCTAAATTTCTATCTCTCCCTAGCATTATAAGAGTATACTGCAGCCTTGATGGCTCACTACTTGAAAATTTTCACAGGAATTTTTTTAGATAATAGCCCTTTGAGGAAAAAAAATAATAATAATAAAAAAATAATAATATAATAATGAATGAATACAAAACTGTAAACAAATTAACACAGGATCAGCCTAATTCTATGATACACACACACACACACACACACACAAATAGCCAGAAAAACATAGTCTTCCTCAATGCATCCCCAGAGATGAACTGCAACTTCATGCAAAGCAGAAGGGAGAAATGGGTTCAATCTTTCCCTTTCTAACTGTGAATGTGATTATTTTATTGATACAGGTATAATTTCAAATTACTGCCTTTTTGTAAAATCAAGTTTCTGTTAGAATTTTCACTCTATTAATGTGGAAGATTTCTGGACACAGAAATCTTGGGTAATAGACTAGAAAAACCCACCACCACCACCACCACCACTGTTATTAGTTTGAGCCTGGGAAAACCATATAAGCTCTTGGAGACACAGTTCCTTCATCTCCAAGATAGAAATGATTTCTGTCAACCTGTCTTAAATGTGTGTGTGTGTGTGTGTGTGTGTGTGTGTAGCTTGTAATTAATAAATACATGTGGAAACACTTATTAATTGTAAAGTAACTTACCAATTTAATGTATGCATTTATTATGGAATCCATAGAATACAGAAAATTTCATCAGAGATGTAAGAATGAAGACATTTTACTTATTTTTCAGAGTGGCAGAGAGGTTATCGGATGCAATAGAATTAATAAGTTTGCATGAAAATAATGCATACTTTGCAAAGAGGAAAAGACATATTGGTCAAGTCAGATCTATGAAATGTAAAGGCAACTTCAACTTTCACAAGCCATGAAGTCCATCTCTTCTTTGATAGGGTGAGAATGTTTTCAAATGTATTTTATTATTTTTAAGGTATGGTGAAGCCAACAGATCAGGAGATGATTGACATTGAAAAGATAGTTTGTTACAGTTCCCAAGAGGAGGGGGCACATGGCATATCACACAGAGCCCAGGAGGAAAACACCAGAGCTGATCAGGAGAAAGAGAAAGTGAAAAAAAATATGGACAAAAGCCTCTTTGTGGTTTCTGTGGGCAGAAACTGGCAAGGTAGGGTAGGCAAGTTTAGGATTGATTAGTTTGAATAATTTCAGTGGACTCTGGTACATAGGGGCTGTTCCTAGTTTTCTGGTACCTGGACTTGGGGTGATTAGGGTAGGGAAATAGTGGCTCTGAGTGTAAAAGCCCAATAAAGGAGATAGTGGGGATGTGGGCTATAGATTGGTTAGCTTGCATATGAAAAACATATGCTACAAGTCACAGTTAGCTATTCCTGGGAGGGGTAATCTCTCCAGGGTCAATAAGGCCTCAGAGCCAAAGCATTAGAAATACAGAAAATGAAACAACATGATTAATACAGAGAACATTTTTTTAAAATTTTCATTAAAATATAGCTAACATACAAATATTATATTTGTTTCAGGTATACACAAGTTATTCAACATTTATATACGTAAAGAAGCGATCACAATGATAAGCCCAGCAACCATCTAACACTGTACCACACTATCACAATATTGACTATATTCCCTATGCTGTACATTAGATCCCTGTGACTTATTTGTTTTATACATGGAAATTTGAACCTCTTATTCCCCTTCACCTTTCCCCCCTTTTTTAAATTTTTCAATTACAGTTGACATTTAATATTATTTTATATCAATTTCAGGTGTACAGCACAGTGGTTAAACATTTGTATAACTTAACTTAGGAAGTGATCCCTTTGACTAGTCCAGTATCCACCTGCACTATACATAGTTATATACATGTTATCGACTATATTCCATATGCTGTATCCTATATCTCCATGTTATTATTTTGTATCAACCAAGTCATACTTCTTAATCCTTTTCCACCCACCGACACCCCTCTCATCTGGCAACTATCAAAATGTTCTCTGTATCTATGAGTTTGTTTCCATTTTGTTTGTTTGTATATTTTGTTCTTTAGATTCCACAAATAAGTGAAATCGCATGGCATCCATCTTTCTCTGTCTGACATACACCATTCAGCATAATACCCTTCAGGTACATCCATGCCACAATATGGCAAGAACATATTCCCTTCCATGGCTAAGCAATATTCCATTGTACTTATGTACCACCTCCTCTTCGTTCTGTTCATTTATTTGGGACATGTTTCTTTGTTGCCCCATTTCAGCTGCTTTCCTGTGTTTGTTTCTATGTATTAGGTAGGGCTACTATTCCTCCTGGTCTTAATAGAGTTATCTTATGTAGTAGATGTCCTGTGGGGCCCAGCGGCACAGTTTCCCTGGTCACCTGAGCTGGTGCTCCAGGTGTGTCCCTTGTGTGGGTTGTGTGTATGCTCCTGTTGCTGTTTGCATGAAAATGGGAGGGATTGACTCTCAGATTGATTGGTTGTGAGGACTGGTTGTAACTACAGTGGAGGAGCTGTTGTGCAGGGGCTGACCCTATGGACCTGGATTCGTTTTAGCAGGGCTCTGGTGCCTGCCCAGTTTTCCCTTGGGTGTGTAGTCCTTGGAGAAGACCAGGTGATGCTTCAGCTCAGTTGGAAGCTGGCCACCTGGTATGCCAGCTCCAGTGTCTCCTGGGAGGGTCCTTACCACAGGCTATGTTCAGGCACAGCCTGTACCCTGCCCAGCGCCACATGGCATGAGCCACAAAGCAATCTGCAGATGGTGGCCACCAGTGCTGGGTTTGAAGTTGTCTTGAGAGGCCAAACCATGAACCAAGGCCGGCTGGTGCTGGGGTTGGGGCTGCTCAGCCAGAAGTATGGGACATGCCAAAGCCAGATGCTGCTTTTTGGGTTTTGTAAAACTTTGAGAGATTTTAGGAAAATCTGCAGCATGAGCCAAGACACCATTTGTATGGGAAAGCCACTGGAAGTGGTTTTGGTGGGCCAAAAGTTTGGTGGGTGGGGGAATGTTGGGGAATCACTAGGGCGGGGCAACAAACAGTGTTAGTAAGGTTGATGGAGACACAGATATGGTGGCCACTCACATCTACACACAGTAACAGGGGAGGGCTCAACAGAGAAACAGTGGATTCTGCCAGTACTTCTGTCTGGGAGAAAGCTGCCCCTCCATCCCTCATCCTGAAGTCAGATAACTTAGCTCCTCCCCTTATGTCCCTCCCACCTTTTGAGCTGCTGCCCCAGTGCTGGAGCTCAGAGCTAGTGAGTACATTAGTGAGTAAGTCTCTGAATAGACCTTTTAAGAGGATTGCCTGGGACTCTAGCCACCCGTACAGAGAACAATCTTTGATAAAAAGTCAAAGAAAAAACTGCATCTAGCACAAACACGTTAGTGTTCATGGTTCAACATAAGAAAATTCAAGCATGATTTATGTCAAGTAAGTAAATAAGCCAAACACAAAGGAAATCTTTCAGAATTCCAAAGAACCAAAGAATTCCAGTGATTGTTATCATTCTTGGAGTAATTTTCTCTGTGTATTTGGACTCTACATCTATTGTACATATCTGATACAGATCTGATTCTAGTAATAATGGGCCAGTGTTGCAGTAAATAGCTGGGGAAAAAAAGATAGTAAGTAATCAGAGAGCATATTTGCTGAGGAGTTCCTCAAGACCAGGGAGGAATCTGTTGTTTTAGTCATCATGGTGTGCCACAGTACCTTGAAGACTAAGCATTGAGGGATTATTTCCTGAATTGTCTTGAAATGACATCTGAAGAGCTTGAAAGGTAAAATAAATCCAACTGAGAACATACTGACAGTTTGAGGTGTCTACAAGCTCTGACAATTATGTTCGTGAACTCATCATAGAAAAAGTGCTACTTACTTCATTGTTGCATATCGCTATGGTCACCTTCAAAGTACTCCCCTTGGGAAGCTATGGACCCATACCAGTGCCTAGTCCACCCTTCAAAGAAATTTTGGAACTTTTTCAGGAATGTCCATCAGAACTGTTGTATTATCCTTGATGCCTTGAATGTCATCAAAATGTTCAATACTTCCTTTATCTTCAGGTAAAGAAAGAAGTCATGGGAGGCCAGATCAGATGAGTAGGGATGGTGTTCTAATACAGTTATTTGTTTACGGGCTAAAAACTCCCTCACAGACAGTCCATGTGAGCTGGTGCATTGTCATAATGCAAGAGCCATAAATTGTTGGTGAAAAGTTCAGGTCATTTTCATCTAACTTTTTCACGCAGCCTTTTCAGCACTTCCAAACAGTAAACTTGGTTAACTGTCCAGTGAGCACCAATGCATAATGAATAATCTCTGTGACATCAAAAAAGGTTAGCAACCTCATTTTGACTCTTGATTTGGACTGACAGAATTTTTTTGGTCGTGGAGAGCTGCTGACTTCCATTGTACAGTTTGATGTTTTGTTTCAGGGTCATATTGGTACATCCATGTTTCATCACCAGTGATATCATGGCCCAAAACATCATCTTGCCTCTCCAAAAGGTCTTGGCAAACTTTTACTCTCCTTTGCTTTTGTTCATCGGTGAGCTCCTTCGGGACCATTTTTGCACATACCTTTCTCATGCCAAGATTTTCAGTTAAGATGTCCCTATCTGTTTCTCTATCAATGTTTACTTGGTCTGCTATGCTTCTCACACTCAGCCAATGATTTTGACGCACAACTCGACAAATTGTCACAACATTTTTGTCACTTCTCGTTACTGGCCACCCTGACCTCTCCTCATCAGTGATGCATTCTCTCCCCTCAGAAAAACATTTAGTCCATTTGTACACTGCCATTTTCTTCATGGCATTATCCCCATGAACTTGGACTAACACGTCCCTGATTTTACTTCTACTCTTTCCAAGTTTAACAAGAAATATAATGTTTGTTTGTTGCTCTAGTTCAAGCTCAGACATTCTCCCGACAGAATACAAAAACATGCAACAACAATAACGAATGCCACGCAACAAGACACCACCACATGTTGACACGAACACAGCTGTGAGACACTGATCTACCAAGGTTGTGAAACCTTACTGAGCTGTTTGCACAGTGCTGCCAATGTAAGACAAGTTCACGAACTTAATTGTCAGACCTAAGATGACCGGGGGAGAAATATTGTAAATAGGTATCTATGCAAGGTTTGGAACTCACAAGAGAGGTGTTCTGAAAACAGAGACTAGGAGATATTACACAATAAGAATGAAACATGAGGAAAGAAGAAGGTTGAGGACCTACTGCTGGGAATTATCTCAAATGCCAAGCACCAACTGTCTCAAATGCACCACGATAGGAATGGGGCTGTCTAGAGTGATGTAGTGCACAACCTGCCAACTGTGCATGGCACCCCTGAGGACAGCACAGATAGGGTTCCATAAATGTGCCTGAAGAGACAGAAGGAGCACAAAAGAGTAAACAGGGAGAAATATTTTTATTGGAAACTGTATGATAACAGACTCAGCTTTTTGTTTTGTTTTTTTAAGCATAAGCAAAACATATAGTGAAATATTTTTAGGTACTCTTACTTTCTTCAGATCAGTGTGACCTTCTCTTCCTTGGGAAGAAAACAGTGTCAATACTGTGGTTTAAAGAGAAAGAAATTCTTATGTGGAATAATCGGAAAATGTGTGTAAACGAAGAAAGGAGGACTAGACTAGTTACTCTTCGTCAGGTCACACTGTTTCCACACACAGTGTGATATGTAGATGATGCATTACAGAATTGTACATTTGAAACCCATGTACAAACCATTGTCACCTCAATAGACTTTAATTTAAAAAAAAACGAGTTAGGGATTAAACAAATATAATAAATATAAACATTTTTAAATAAATTCCTCAAATAAATATTACATTTAAAAAGTTAAAAAGAATAGTAAAATAGTCATGAAGGAGAAAAAGTATTTACCCATGGGTATATAATACCTATTTTTAATGTTAACCCATTCAATATATTTGGGTTGTTTTAATATACTATTTCATCTTTCCATCTCCTATTACTACACACTTATTTTTCTCCCTAACCTGTTTGTAGCCTTTACTTGCTAATGAAAGGCTTTTGTCACTGACTTTTCTTCTTAAAAATATTTTTTTTATCAAGACTCAACTACTGATTTTCCAACTTGTCATTGTAACTTAAATGCATTGATTTTTGACATTTTCCAAATTTTTATTCAGATTTCTTTATTATACATTTTCTGTTTGAATCTTATGTTCTCTAAGCTTCCCTGACCCTAATGTATTCTTTTGAAGCACCATATACAAAACAACATTAATCATAATACTTTTATGTGACCTTTTAATTGAAAGGTTGTCTCTTCCACTAGACTGAATAGTCTGATGTCTAGAGCTCTATATATTATCTTCAATGTTGTGTCCTTGACACCTAGGAGAGTATCTGATATAAATGAGCTGTTCAATAGATCTTGAATAATTAAAGATAAAAGAATGAATGAATGTCTCTCAAATGAAGGACTAGCCATTTGATTGTGGGTGAAATCTTTGATACAAGTTTTTTATGTTAACAAGGATGCAATCAGCATAAAGAATGATGGTGTTGAAAGTAACATATTTTCCTAACTGCATCAGTTGCTGTGTCAATGCAATAAACAATTCTTAAGAAAATCCTCTGAAGAAATAGTTTGGTTGACTAGAGTGGGGAGTAGCTGGGTACCCGAATGTTTTAAAATGAGAATGATGACTTTCTTTTTCCACAAGGAGCATACCAACTCTGAGAAGACCTATGAGTTGTGTCACTGATTTTATGCAATTCTTGTTCTTGAAATTTTGTTTTCATTATAAGTGTCCAATACTATATAAATCAAAAGAGGGCAAAATCCTGAACATTCTAGTAGTGGACTCAAAACTACATATTTAATTTTTAAACCTACTTTAAATCTTGCAAAAACCTTAGCTTCCCTAATAAACTGATGCAATGTTTCTTTCATTTTGCCAATTTTGCTGCATGTCAGTTTGCTTGGCACTATTTCAAGGCTTTCTTTAAATGTGAACAGACTTCTCTGTTTGATATTAATTTAAAAGCTTTATTTATCACAAGCAGTTATTTGCTATTGGTTTTTACTACCAAATTGTTTGTAAGAACAGTGGACTTAATTAACATTTGGTCAAGCAGTCTTGTCTCAAGCCTTGGAAACTTGCTGTAAAAAGTTTCCCAAATCCATTCCACTTATTTTCACTTAGTTTACTGATGTAAAATTTACATATAATATAATTCACTAATTTTTTTTGAACATTGCCCTCCCCCTACCTCCTCTTATCTAGCAAACTCTTTTTAATCCATTATAAATCAGTACAAATGAAACTCTTGAATAAAGCCTTTACTGGCTGTCCCAGTGTCCCTCCCATATGCCATCTCATCTAACAGACTGCCCACCCCCCCTTTAGCAATAATAAGTTATAAGTTTAATAATAAGGTAACTTTTGAGTACTTATTAAATCTCCAATAATGTAGTAAATATTTTCACATGTGCTTTCTAAATTTATACTTAACAATAAAATAGTGAGATAGATACTATTATTCTCCTTTTACAGATAATTTAACTTGTACAAAGTCATACAGCAGTGAATAACAGATTTGAAATTCAGACTCAGAGTGTTTGATTCCTGAGACTATACTTTTTTTTTTCCAATTCTTTTTTTTTTTTTAATTAATGTTTATTGGTGTGACAATTGTTAGTCAAGTTACAAAGATTTCAGGTGTAAAATTCTGTATTACATCATCTATAAATCACATTGTGTGTTCACCACCCAGAGTCAGTTCTCCTTCCATCACCATATATTTGATCCCCCTTACCCTCATCTCCCACCCCCCACCCCCATTACCCTCTGGTAACCACTAAACTATTGTCTGTGTCTATGAGTTTTTGTTTTGCATTAGTTTGTCTTGTTCTTTTGTTGTTCTTTTGTTCTTTTTCCACGTATCAGTGGAATCATATGGTTCTCTGCTTTTCCTGTCTCACTTATTTCACTTAGCATAATCTCAAGATCCATCTATGTTGTCACAAATGGTCATATTTCATCTTTTCTTACCGCTGAATAGTATTCCATTGTGTATATATACCACAACTTCTTTATCCATTCATCTATCAAAGCACATTTTGGTTGTTTCCATGTCTTGGCCACTGTAAATAAAGCCGCAATGAACATTGGAGAATACTTATCTTTATGGATAAATGTTTTCAGATTTTTTGGGTAGATATCCAGGAGAGGGATTGCTGGGTCATATGATAATTTTATTTGTATTTTTTTGAGGAACCTCCGCACTGCCTTCCATAATGGCTACACCAGACTGCATTCCCACCAACAGTGTATGAGGATTCCTTTTTCTCCACAGCCTCTCCAACACTTGTTTCTTTTTGTCTTGCTGATGATAGCCATTCTGACTGGTGTGAGGTGATATCTCATTGTGGTTTTTACTTGCATTTCTCTGATGATTAGTGATCTTGAGCATTTTTTCATGTGTCTATTTGCCATTTGTGAGTCCTTTATGGAGAAATGTCTCTTCAGGACCTCTGTCCATTTTTCAATTGGGTTGTTTGTTTTTTTCTTGTTGAGTTTCATGAGTTCTTCGTATATTTTGGATATTAGCCCCTTATCAGAGGCACTGTTTGCAAAAATCTTCTCCCATTCAGTTGGTTGCCTCTTTATTTTGTTGATGGTTTCTTTTGCTGTGCAGAAGCTTTTAAGTTTGCTATAGTTCCATTCATTTATTTTAGCTTTTACTTCCCTTGCCTTCAGAGTCAAATTCATGAAATGCTCTTTGAATCCAAGGTCCATAAGTTTAGTACCTATGCTTTCCTCTTGGCAGTTTATTGTATCAAATCTTATGCTTAAGTCTTTGATCCATTTTGAATTAATTTTGGTACATGGTGACAGATAGCATCCAGTTTCATTCTCTTGCGTGCACGTGGCTATCCAATTCTCCCAGCACCATTTATTGAAGAGGCTGTCTTTTCTCTATTGTATGTTTTTTTGCTTGTTTGTCAAAAATTATCTGTCAATATTTATATGGTTTTATTTCTGGGTTCTCAATTCTATTCCATTGGTCTATTTGTCTGTTTTTCTGCCAATACCATGCTGTTTTGATTATTGTAGCCCTGTAGTACAAGCTAAAGTCAGGGAGTGTGATACCTCCAGCATTGTTCTTTTTCCTTAAGATTGCTTTGGCTATTCAGGGTTTTTTGTGGTTCCAAACAAATCTGATGATTTTTTGTTCTATTTCTTTAAAAAATGCCATTGGGATTTTGATGGGGATTGCATTAAATCTGTATATTGCTTTGGGTAATATAGCCATTTTAACTATGTTGATTCTTCTAATTCATGAGCACGAAATGTCTTTCCATTTCATTGTGTCTTCTCCAATTTCTTTGAAAAATGTCTTATACTTTTCAGCATATAGGTCTTTCACATCCTTCGTTAAGTTTATTCCTAAGTATTTTATTCTTTTTGATGCAATTGCAAAAGGAATTTTTTTTTATTTCTTTTGGTGAGATTTCATTATTAGTATATAGGAATTCAGTGGACTTTGACGTTGATTTTGTTGCGGTCAACTTTACTGTATTTGTTGATTGTTTCTAATAGCTTTTTGGTGAAGTTTTTAGAGTTTTCTATATATAGCATCATGTCATTTGCAAAGAGTGACAATTTAACTTCTTCATTCCCAATTTGGATGCCTTTTATTTCTTTCTCCTGCCTGATTGCTCTGGCGAGGACTTCCAACACTATGTTGAAAAGCAGAGGTGATAAGGGACAGCCCTGTCATGTTCCTGAACGTAGAGCAAAGGGCTTCAGTTTTTCACCATTAATTATGAGATTAGCTGAGGGTTTGTCATATATGGCATTTATTATGTTAAGGTATTTCCCTTCTATACCTATTTTATTAAGTGTTTTAATCATAAACGGATGTTGTATCATGTCAAATGCTTTTTCTGCATCAATTGATATAATCATATGATTTTGTCCTTTATTTTGTTTATGTGATGTATGACATTGATGGATTTGCATATGTTGAACCATCCTTGTGCCCCTGGGATAAACCCCAGTTAGTTGTGATGAATAATCTTTTCAATGTATTATTGCATTTGATTTGCTAGAATTTTGTTTAGGATTTTTGCATCTGTATTCATCTGAGATATTGGTCTGTAGTTTTCTTTTTTTTAATCTTTTTTGTGTTGTCCTTACCAGGTTTTGGTATCAGGGTAATGATGGCCTCATAAAATGAGTTAGGGAGTACTGTCTCTTCTTCAATTTTTTTAAAGAGTTTGAGCAGGATTGGTATTAGATCCTGTTTGAAGGTTTGGTAGAATTCACTGGTGAAGCCATCTGATCCCGGACTTTTGCTTTTGGGAAGGTTTTGGATGACTGATTCAATTTCTTTACTGGTGATCAGTCTATTTAGATTTTCCAGTTCTTTGTGGTTCAGTCTAGGAAGGCTATATTTTCTAAGAACTGGTCCATTTCTTCTAGGTTATTGCATTTGGTGGCATATAGTCCTTCATAGTATTCTTGGATGATCCTTTGTATATCTGTGGCATCTGTGATAACTTCCCCTCTTTCATTTCTGATTTTGTTTATTAGTGTCTTTTCTCTTTTTATCTTTTGAGTCTAGCGAAGGGTTTGTCAATTTTGTTAATCTTTTCAAAGAGCCAGCTCTTTGTCATATTAATGTTTTCTATTGTCTTTTTGTTCTCTATTTCATTTAGTTCTGCTCTGATTTTCTTTATTTCCTTTCTTCTGCTGACATTGGGTTTCACTTGTTCTTCTTTTCTACTTCTTTAAGGTGTAACATGAGGTTATTTATTTGGGATTTTCTTGTTTCTTGAGATAGGTCTGTAATGATATAAATTTCCCTCTTAAAACTGCTTTTGCTGCATCCCCAAAATTTGGTAGGATGCATTTTCATTCTCATTTGTTTCTATGTATCTTTTGATCTCTCCCGTTATTTTTTCTTTGACCTGGTCATTCTTTAAAAGTTTGTTATTTAATTTCCTCGTATTTGTGGTTTTTCCTCCTTTCTTTTTGCAGTTGATATCTAATTTCAAAGTCTTGTGATCAGAGAATATGCTTGGTAGGATTTCAGTGTGTTCTTAAATTTGCTGAGGCTAGTTTTATGTCCCAATATATGGTCTATCCTTGAGAATGTTCCAGTACACTAGAAAAAAATGTATAGTTTGAGGTTTTAGGATGAAGTGGTCTATAAATGTCAATTATGTCCATTTCATCTAATGTGTCATTTAGGGCTGCTATTTCATTATTTATTTTCTGTTTGAATGATCTATGCATAGCTGTCAATGATGTACTTAGGTCCCCTAGTATAATTGGTTTTGGTCAATTTCTCCCTTTAGATCTGTTAGTAGTTGCTTGGTATATTCGGTGCTCCCTGATTTGGGGCATAAATATTGATTATTGTTATGTCTTCTTGTTGTATAGTCCCCTTTACCATTATGGAATGTCTATCTTTGTCTCTTGTTATTTTTTCACCCTGAAGTCTGTTTCATCTGATATCATTATGGCTACACCTGATTTTCTCTGGATACCATTTGCTTGGAGTGTCAATTTCCTGCCTTTCACTTTGAGTCTATGCTTGTCCTTGTAGCTGAGAGGTGTCTCTTGGAGACAGTATATGGTTGGGTTTAGTTTTTTGATCCAATCTGCTACTCTGTGCTTTTTTATTGGTGAGTTCAGTCCATTTACATTTAGGGTGATTATCGATATGTGAGGCTTTCCTATCATTCTATCTTTAGTTTTCTGGTAAGACCATGTTTCCATTGTTTCTTTGCCTTTTTGTTGTTGTCTTATTTCTCTGTGGTGGTGTTCTATGATTTTTCCTTCTGTTTCTTCTTTTATTACAGTATATATTTGAATTCTGGCTTTTTTTTGTTTGTTTGTTTTTTAGAGTGGTTACCATTAAGTTTATGTGAAAGATTGTTTGATATTTAGAGTATTCCATTTTTTTCAGCATATATTCCTATATTCCGGTTCAGGCCCTTACCCTACCCCTTTTTACATTTTGTTTGCCACAAATTGTTCCTGTTGGTGATAAATAGCCTCCTTTA